>NC_142670.1:10670000-10917500 GCF_964200805.1 Pocillopora damicornis
TAAGTTCGATTTCTGCCCGTGAATGAATACACAAATAATCAAGAGAGAAGAAGCAGAGAAGAAAAATTAACTACGAGGTCTACACTCCGACATATCTGTGTTACTAGAAAAATAAATCCTGGAAAAAAAGAACGGGCTTGAAAAATACACTGATTTATTCCCTCTACCGTATGAATATGTGATTACTTCAATATTATTTCGAAAGACAACGTATCGAGAATAAAACATAAACTGATTTTGATAAGAACAGTAAGAGCTCCCCATGTCTCCTTGTTTCAGGCCTGGTTTCAGACAATTCATGGTAGTTTCCGATTGGATGAAAACTTCAAATGACTCAAAGAAATAAATAACACTAAGCCGTCCGTCCGGATCAGGAGGTAAAAGAAAATCAAATTTGTTTGTACACGTCTTACGTTTGTGACTCAAGAATGCAGGGGTATAAGTAAAAACATGTCTCACAAGTAAACAGCATCGTGCTAAGTTTTTACTTTTACTCACTTGGAGTCAGTGATGATTCAACTGTTCGTTGTTTGGTTGAAGTGTCAATAACGTCGGCCTGTCGAGCTCTGAAACTTACGTCTCGTCTTTTAGAAGCTAAAAAGATAGAAAGAAGCTTTTATTTCAATAACACAGTAAACAACATGAGGATAAAACGATTGATTACTATTCATGTTCAACATCTCTTTTTATATGAGGGGTTTATGCTTTCCGCCACAGTTAATAAGAGACCAAAAGTCGAGTAGCCTCCCAGAAAACTTTTTGAAGGAAATTCAAAACATTCTCACCATGAACTATGTCCCACATCTTCTCCACAAGACTGTCACACTGCTCCTCCCAGCTAAACTTCTCTTCATAGGAACTCCTTAGTAGTTGAATGTCTCGGAGTCGATCTGATCTTTCCTTCTGTCGGACACCAGCAATTGCCTTTGCCCACTCCTCAGGGTCCTCAGACTCCACCACGAATGATTTGCCTGATGGTACAGTGTACAGTGCTTCACCAAATCCTGAGTTTCCACTGACAAGAATGGGAAGACCAGCAGACAACGCTTCTAAGGCCGTCAAACCAAACCCCTCTGTTCTGGAGGGCATGATGCAGATGTCAACTTCACAAAATAATTTTTTCAATCCCTCTTTTTTTTGCACGAACTTCCTCACGATCAGCTGCTTTTTATCAATTCCACTCTTGAGTAGATTCTTTGCAACCTCATCCTGTTTACCGTCAGGTGCACCCACGAAAATCAGATGGTACGACCTGTCTTTCAGTTCAACTATTGCTCTAGCAGAGATATCGTAGCCCTTCAAGCTGAAGTCCTCTGGGTCACCCCGGCCAAACGTTAGAACCTTAAAGATGTCCACGTCAACTGCAGCTTGTTTTACGTCGGAAAACTCTTTGAACGTGCTTGGCGTCAGTTGAATTATATCTTGGTGCTTCTCGCATGAGCGCAGGTGAGAAGAGTAAGCCTTCGTCAACTTTGGTCCAACTGCTACCACAGCATCTGCTAACTGACACAACTCCACTTCAGTTGTACTCTTATCATCACCTTTGGAAATGGCCATGGGATAGTTTTTGTACATTCCTAGTTCTTCGGGTGCAGTGTGCACCACCTGAATCCACTTGCAACTGTGAGACTTTCTGATAACTTGGGCTTGCTTACCAAGCTTTGCACCATGACCCAGCACAAAGTCAATGACGAGGTCTCTTGGTGGGAAACTCAACCATTCAAGAGGATCACTGAAGCCTGCAAGTTTCTCGGCTTCCTGGATGGAAACATTGTGACTTGATGCCATCCTCTTCTCTTCTTCAGAACAGGCAGACTGTGGGACAAGGAGAGTGACGTCCAGTTCAGGGTGTTTGGCCAACAGAATGGCAAGCTGTCTGTTGATGGTGGACAAGCCTCCCATTGACGAACTCCACTCACTGCCAAGGAGAGTTACCTTCAATGCTGTGGTAGACTTCTTTGGATTGATTTCACTTGCTTCATCATGTGATCTGGCAGCTACATTTGAAGAGGACAAACCCTGAAGAAAAAAAGGTCATATAGGACTATGACAATTACATTTACAAAAAACTTGGGGTGTGGTCATATAAAATTTTTATTGATAAACACTTTACCATGAAAAAACAAAAGAGTATAAAATTAAAAAATAATTTCATCTCGTTAGAAATTCTCTGACTTGTATTTAAAACTGAAGATAACCTATCAAGGCTCCCTTTCTCACCACTGATAACAGTCCAATTGATATTCACATCAAGTAAATTAGGGGAGCAAAGCAAAGATGAAAGTGAGGCCAGAAATCTTTTCGTCAAAAATCACTATAATCAATCATACCTGGCTTCTTCTTTTCAAGAACCATTTCTTTAATCCACAAACTGGTGCTACCTTATTGCAAGGTTTTCGCTTACAGATGTCCGGCTGACCTTCGTTTGCATCAATGAGGTGGAAGCAGTCCTTGTGTGTACAAGTGGTTTTCACTTGGTCTGAGCATGCACGACGTGTTTCTTCTGCCCCTTGATGACAGTAAGGACATGCAACACACAGCCTATACTTCATTCCTCTCAGGTATGGCATTTCTTGTGACAAATTCTTTAGGGTGTCTTCAAGAAATTCACGAACAAGAGTTGCTAGTTCGATGGAGTTCTGTCCTTCAACCTGATCACTTTGTGCTTCTCTTTGTCTCAAGATTACCTTCACAAATCCTGTTTTGCATATGAGGACAAAATCATGAATATCTTTCCCAATAATGAACCATGCTCCATTTTGGTACAGGGTGGGTTGATGCGTGGCCCATGTCTTTGAACACCAATGAATGGATCGCGAGACAAGCTGCAAGAAGAGACCATGAGGGACAAAGCCATGGACAAAGAGGAGATACAATGGACATGAGTCAGTTGATGATAATTCCATGTTACTGAGTTCTACAGGCGATGACTTCAACTGAGCTGGTACAAAGTACTTCTTGTCAGTTGGGGAAGCTGAGAACTTAGCGATCAAACCAAATCGCTCCATCATGTCAAGGATGTCTGCCTTAACGATTCTTCCCGTAATAAAGCTGGAGAACACATGATCAACATGTTCCATGCTAAGGATGCCACTTGCTTCAAGTTCCTGCCAGTACTTAGTAAATAAAGGAGTCTACAAAATATATAAATGACAGCAATTCCAGATTAGAGAAGTTCACTACATGTTTGTTTTGAATTTTTTCCACGTATATGTACAGGAACTAGAAAAAGTTTATTTCAATCAAAGTACCGAAATAGTCAGAAATTATACTCTTAATGGCCAATTTTGTATCTTGGGCTGCTCAGAAGTGATTATCAGTTCTTATTCACCACCACAGAAGCCAATTGCAAAAAGAACTATTCGCTTGTGTGAATACAGTAATTGTGAGCGGTAGCAAGTCAATGCAAGTCTATTGTAGAGTAAAAAGGCTCAATTAATCTATGACCTAAAAAGCTGCAAAGGTACATGAAATAACTTAAGGTCAGCAGTTGTAAAGATCAGAGTCACAGCTGTTGCATTAGTTGCCTATTTATTAAAAAAGAAAGTGTCACTCTCATTTTCTGTTGGTCTAAATTAATGAACATTTTCCATGTAAGGCCTTTTCTAAAATGAAATTTGTTTCCTACCTGTTTATTGAAGGGTGGAATGGTTATCAGCTGTTTGAACAGATCAATCAACCACTGAGCCTTCAGTACAACTGTACTGCGGTGCTTGATTATCATCCCAAGACCATGGTAAAAACTGATCATGGACTCAAACTCTTTTGCATCTTTCATGAAACAATCTTTCTTTGCATAGTGCTTAAGTTGTTGCAGGTTTCTGTGATAAATCTGTTTAGCCACCAAAGCTTCAATCACCTTTTCAAACAAAAACCATCTAGAAGGAAACAGAATACTTGAAATATATATTAAGGGTTTAAAATTGGATATTGACTTCAGTCAGACATGTACTTATTTGTAGTCTTCCAGTGTTAATTAATCTATTTCCTTGGTCTAGCTTTCCCCAAACTTTTGAACAATTCAAATATGGTTATATTTTTCCCACAAACAATCTCAATTCAAAGATGTGCCTTTTCAAATATCCATCTCACATTCACACCTCTTCAAAAGACAGTATTGTCACAATGTCATGAATGAGAGTTTTGTCTGTTTGCACTTAAATGACTGTTGTGTATTTGTACAGTCTGATGTTTTAAGAATTTGGATGGACTTCAAACTAGTGGAGGTAAGATGATTTTGTTTTCATACAAATTTACATGCATATATAGTTATACTCAAAACACTGACTGCTCTTCAAAGTACTATTCATGACTGTTTGAATCAAAAATTGATTCTGTACTCCATGAAGTGAGGTTTGCCAGATAAAATGTTATTTTCATTTACCTGACTGGTATTTTCTCCCCCATATAAGGCTCCTGCCCCAACACCTCCAGAATTTTGTTCTGCAATTCTTTTATTCCATCTGCTTTTCCTTCTTCCTTGCCTGGATATGTTTAGAAAATAAATTTAAAGCACAATGTAACACAGAAACATGTGCTTACAATGAGAATAGTTTGTATCATTCATGTGTGATTGCAGATAATTTACAGCTGACAACAAAGCTAAGATGATAAACTCTTCAACTCTTCAAACCATCTTCTGTTCCTTAATTCAAACTTTGAAATTAATGGATCTGTCTGCAAAATTTATAGGCCCCAGTATGGTAATGCTGGTACATAAAGTAGCTGAAAGCTAAGAAGAGTGCTGCCAATAAGAAAAATTAACAACTCTAAGTAGCTTCCACTATTAAACTCATTCAACCAGGGCAGTATCGTTCCCTCACCACTCCCACGAAAAAATTCCATGTGTCTGGCAACCTTTTAAAATTATAGTGACACAAAGCAGAACTACTTGATGACATGTAAATGTGAGTCAGATAATAATTATTGTATGCTCAATGCTTCCCAGCCATCTACCAAATGGGCCTTTGATTAAAGAAGAAAAAATGGCTACAAATTACGTGTTCTTGAAATTGGTGCAAAGACAAGCTAGCAAGCAATTATAAAACCATCAATAACTGCAAGTAACACATTGTGAAGGATACAATAAGATATAGAATATTTTACCTGTTTTATGTTTTCCTATCTGCTTTTGAAACTTCTGCATAAATTCCTTAATCAAGTTTGGTCTCTCAGTGTTATCAATGCAGAATAAGGGTCTGACCACATGCTTCTCATATTCCATACCAGAAATTCTCTCCTGTATTTGTTTCTTTATTACTTCTATGTCTTCAACTGGTTTGTCAGCATGTGTTCCAACAATAAACACTGGGGGGCGGAGGTAGGGCAGCTTATGTTGTGCATCATCACCTTCGGGTTCATCAGTTGCCAGGGCAACACCGTGTACTGTTGCCAGCCATGACAGCAAATTCTCCATGTTTGTTGCATTGTTAGGGTTTTCCAATTTCACATCGTTACTCCCTTGTCTCATGCAGGGCTCAGCTGTGGCATCCAAAGGCTTGCTGAGATTGTGCACCAATATGTATAGTGCTCGTCGTGATAAGAAAATAGGATGGCTGGCATAGTACAGGTGTTGCCCTGCAAAGTCCCACATATCCATTGAAACATAGGATTCTTCTTTAAATACGCCACTTTTGATGCGTTTTCCTTTGATATACTTCAACCACTGATGAACATGCTTCACAGTATCAGGGGGTTGAGTAACATCAATAATTACCTGGGGCTCATCTAAGATGCAGTCCTCTGAGTGTTCAATGCCACTGTTATGGAAACCATCTACTGTCCAGTAATCTCCTGTTTCCTCAACCTGAGTAAAGAATCAAATAGGGTGAAATTAATTACTTTGAGTACCACAGTAATTCAGTTTAGCCAGCAAACTAATTGCACATCTGAAATAATTCTGTCACAGTTTGATGTAAATTAGATCAAATGACAGTACATGAAGTGGGAGGGAAATTATTGTTAGACCAAGCAGTTCCCTGTTTTTTGGCTAGGACCATTAGAAAGTAAAAAAATCAATTAAAAAAAGATTTAACAATTTTAATTTTTTCCTCACTTTAAGGTTCCCATAATTTTCAGTCGACATTAGGCATTCAAAACTATACCGTCATTAAAAGCTGCCTTAAGCATGTTTGTGAAGAAGATTTTTGGAATTCTTACATCACCTTTTTTCTTCCATATTTGTAATCATCAAAAGATCCCTCGTCAAAATCTACAGGTGAAATGTAGGCTGAATCTTTTTCAAAATCTTCATCTGAACTTTCATCTTTGTCTTCTTCATCAAAATCTTCTGACTGCATATACATTTTTCTAACTGAATGATCTGGTATAACCATTTTCTCTACCATAATCTTTGCCACATCTTCAGAACATTCCAACAGTCCTGGCTTATTCTCACCAATGGACTGCCAGTTGCTTGCAGCTTGGTCAACATCAATTTTACACTTTGAAGGATCCACTTCAATCCCCTCAGTGCTCTGTTCTTTGGAGTCAAATGGAAGGCCTAGGAGACTCTTCTTTAAACTAGTTTTACCAGCTCGGTCCTGACCAATGAGTAATATTCTACCGCGGTTAACCGTGACATATCCACCTATCAAAGCCCTTTCATAAGCCAGCTGTCCTTCTAGTCTATCTGGTATTTGGCCTAATTAGAAAAATTTTTTGCAACACAAAGAAAATAGTAATTTGTGCATTGATAAATTTGTACAAAATAAGTAAAAAAAACAACTAGTATAAATGCCTTACATGAACAATGTTGAAGTCA
This sequence comes from Pocillopora damicornis, assembly GCF_964200805.1. Taxonomy (NCBI): domain Eukaryota; kingdom Metazoa; phylum Cnidaria; class Anthozoa; order Scleractinia; family Pocilloporidae; genus Pocillopora; species Pocillopora damicornis. The sequence continues at coordinate 10,676,764 of NC_142670.1, forward strand.
AAAGCCAGTATATAAAAACTGAACCATCAAAATTTTTTTTTTCTGATGTTAATATATTAGTGAGTTTGGAAAACACATTTATTCCACTATTACATAAAAGTTACACAGTCAATCAAAATAACTCTTCAGGCATTAAATGTAGTGATGAATTTGGTGAACATGCACACCAAAACTAAACTGAACCACTTGTGACTGATCACACAAGAGAGAGGCAATGACTTCAATCAATTCTGCTAAGTAGTGAGGAGTCAATAACCAATTCATTGTTTGTAAAAGAGAAAGAAAAAGCGCATATATCCAAAAGGTAACAACTGTAAGTTAAAGAATAAAATGCACAAAAATCACTAGTGTAAATTATATGGAAACAACAATCAGAAGTTCATCAACGCTAAAAACAAATTCAAGTTCTTTTCCTGTAACTTAATTCACAAATCGTATTAGTTTACAAATTTTGTTTGATAAAAAATAAAACAACCGTGAAATTACTTGGGATACATTTTATCCTTTCTTTATTCCAGTCAAATAGAAAGCAAAACTCAAAACAATAATTCCTAACTGCATAGAATGATTTGTAATAACATTTACTCTCTTGATTCCACATCAAATCATATTTCCTTATTGATGAACTTAAATTTCATGAATGAATAAATGTCAGCCAAATTGTTAAAATAAAGCTTTTCAATATAGAACAAAAACTTCCATTACAAATGTCATGTATTTCTCAAGTGATGCCAACTTTGTTAAACCACACAAAAACTGTGACAGTATTTACAGTTTAATTATCGCCAGCTACTTGTAATAATCAGTAACAAGCAGAATAACCACTTGCAAATCAATTATTAGAACCAATTTAGTAAATGCAAATGTCACAACAATGATGTGAACAGAAATTTCTTTACTCACCATGGAGATCTGAATATGCTCGGTCAATTATTCCTCTATCTTCTAGCTCCGAAACACTTCTAATTCCTTCAAATGTAAAAGGATTCCCATTTACAAACAACGATTTGAGTTTCTTCAGCTGTTTTATGGCTGGATTTAACACAGTCAACTGGTTGTAACTCAGATCCAGTCTCTCCAGTGCTACCATCTCACCAATAGCATCAGAGATGGTGGTTAGTTTGTTATGTGAGATGTTCAGCCGTTTGAGTTTCTTCAGCTCTGTTATAGCTGGACTTAACACAGTCAACTGGTTGGAACTCAGATCCAGTGTCTCCAGTGCCACCATCTCACCAATAGCATCAGAGATGGTGGTTAGTTTGTTATGTGAGATGTACAGCTCTTCGAGTTTCTTCAGCTGTGTTATAGCTGGACTCAACACAGTCAACTGGTTGTAACTCAGATGCAGTCCCTCCAGTGCCACCATCTCACCAATAGCATCAGGGATGGTGGTTAGTTTGTTATCGAAGATGTCCAGCCATTTGAGTTTCTTCAGCTGTTTTATAGCTGGATTTAACACAGTCAACTGGTTGGAACTCAGACCCAGTACCTCTAGTGCCACCATCTCACCAATAGCATCAGAGATGGTGGTTAGTTTGTTAAGTGAGATGAACAGCACTCTGAGTTTCTTCAGCTGTGTCAAACTTGCGGGGAATATGGACAGCTGGTTTCCTCTTACATAAAGGACCGTAATATTATTTAGTTTTTCAACATTTTCAGGTATTGTTTTAAGTTTATTCTCTGACAGGTCAAGTTCGTCCAACTCAGTTAATTCCAGCACCGCTTCAGGCAGTTCCAGCAAATCCCACGCTGACAGATTTAATGTTTTTCTTCCGGAACGATCTGTTACAATCTTACTTCTCAAGTTTTCTTTAGAAATATGGGAATCCATGTCTTAGTAATGTAACTGTCAGAACGAAAAAAACAAGCTGTCATTAAAGGTGAGTAACTTAAACTTTCTTGTGGCATTTATAATAACAATCAAGCCAAGGTAATGATTTATTCCTCGTAGTACATTATCTTTGGAAGCAATCCACCCTTCAGTGTTCTTTTAAACATTTTGAGTAAAGGACCGGATGCTTATGCGTAAAGGGTCTTGAGTTATTTATTTTCATCAGAAACATTTCAACTTAAATCTAATTGTATAATTTTTGTGTTCATAAACAATTGCTTGAGTTATAGATGTTAACGAAAAGGCAATTATGAACAAGAAAGATATTTGAATTTAAATACACTGAGTTTTCAAAGCTGTTTTTCCAAAAACATACGAATTACTACTTCCATTTCAAAATTAATATCCAACAGGAAAAAAATAATTAGGGCAAATCTATGGCTGGTTTTGTTTTCATGTGATAACCTAAGACAGTTGTAAATAAACCAAAGCATGAATGATTTCTATGTTGATATCAGACCAAGTTGCTAATTTTCAGACCTGTTGTTTGATTTTATCCTCTGTAAGCTATTTTTACTTGCAATTAACAGAGTGAATTCATCAGAATATGATCCTAGTCATTTAATAAAGACTGATTGGATAAGTCCTTCTCACTGACATATTCACTGTTTTGATACAAAAATAATCAGAATGAGAGCTCTTTGTTTTGTTTGCTTTTTTTTTTAACAGAGTTTGTCTAGCAGCATGATGGTTTTAAGATTACAATTTTCAATTGAAGACATGTTTTGCATGAAATATCATCCAAATCACCCATAGTTGCTGTACTCATTATGTTATGTATTGAATGTTGTTGATGAAATAAAAAAATAACAAAGAGTAGAGAAAACTGGTTTTATTCTCTTATTCATGTTTATCAATAAAAGCTTAACTAAGAAGGGAATGTGAAAAGAAAAAGTTTATATCAATTAACTGAGGATAGTGATTAAGAACTCACTTGGTACTAAGCAGAAAAATGAGGAATTGAAAAAAGTGTCCATAATTAGAACTGGCCACTTACGAGAGTGTCCATTAGCAGAGAGTTGACTTTAAAATAAATTAAGATCATTCATTAATCAACAAATCTATCAGGGACTGTCTCCAAAACTTTAAAAATTGTGCCTGGCTTCTTGAATATTTAATTTTCAGCAAAATGAATTCAAGTTAAAATTTTACAACTGCAATCATTAACCAACATCAAAACTCATGTATAACATATTTATTTAACCCTTCACCTTGCATGAGTGACCAATACAGGAATTCTCCTTACAAAATATTAACACAACATCAAGCAGATATTGTAAGTGATATGAACAAAGGAAAATATCAGTTAGAGGATTATTAGAAGATCCAATACCAAATTCTCCAAACTTACATCATAAGAATGGTATGGCAAACAGTAAGGAGAATTACTAAAGAGTTCTTAGGAGTGAGAGGGTCAAGGGAATGAGAGTGTTTACCTAAGAACAAAATAATTCATGTCCCCAAATGTGCACTGAATGCATTTGTTGCTTTTTCAAACAAACAAGTAATGGTTAAAAAAAAACTCAGGGTTGACTTGCAATAAAAAAATCAACCATTTTGAAAACCATAGATCTTTAATATAGGCTACCCTGTCTCAGTGCAATAAAAAAATCCTTATTTCCTTTTCAGGGCTCAATAATTTGCAAATATCAGAATTAAAAAATGTTGAGGAGGAAAAACTTTCATCTGAAAATATAACTTTCATCTGTTAATCAAAACTATAACCAAATTCTTCAACATGATTGGTTATCTCCAGCCCAATTTGAGCACCTATAGTACAGTGTATGTGTCATGCTTGTAATTGGACCGTGTTATAGGACCATTAAAGGGACAATTATCATGTCATGCCTGTGGAAGGGGACAGAATGTGTGATGTGTGCACACTGTTGTCCTGCATTTTGCCGAGTTAATTGTTGTTGTTGTTTTTTATGAAAATGTATAATGGTGTCTATAGTTTCTTTCTCAGATTTTATTATATTGTGATTAATTGATAACAGTCATCTGATTTGTTAATCAAGAGTATTATTACAAACAGAATTGGACAACAGGAAGTCCTGTGAACAACCATGGCAGAAACATGGATGACCATGGTCTATCCATGGTCTTGACACCGGAGTAATTAGCAATTATTGAATGAGGTTGAGCATGATATAAAAAAAAAAGAATTAAATAATCGTTTTATTATAAATTTTAGGCATTCAGCTATTTTGAGCATCTCTCTTGGTTTACAAACTTTTGAGAACACTAAACTGTAAGGTCTTGGAAACTAGGCGGACATTGATCTTGTGAAGATAAATGCACTATAAACCTCAGATGTTACACTTAATCATGTTAACTAGTCACACACTATTACATATTGATTGAATGCTCTTGACCAATCAGCTTTTTTATTGTAAATCTTATTTAAAATAATCAAAATTATTGAAGATGTACAGGAAATTTTTTGTTCTTTTTGCAACCAAGAGACAACTGGCCATTTAATACTGGAATTGAATTTTTTTGGCTTGAAATGCACATTACAAGTATTATGTGGTGCTTATACATATTAATGAGAGAGTTTGTTAATGAATCACAAAGAACTGAGTTCAAAGGTCTCCAGGAATTTGAATTCTATCTTTTCATTGTCAGAGGTTTGGACTTATACCCCTTTGTAAAACTCAGTCACATAAAAATATTTGGCCTTCTCACACATCACGAATAATATCAATATTTTTTTACGTTCCCACATTTGAGACCAAATTCCCTTACTAAATTTTCAATTTTCCTAGTCTTGAACAGTCTTAAGTGACAAATGATGACAGAATGTCTTACATTATTTGTTCAAGGAACATGAGAGGTCTGTTTTATGACTTTTATTAATCCATGTAAACTTCATGTCCTGTCACAACCCTGGTCAAAACTTAACCACTGCTGTTCGAGAAGAATACATTTTTAAAACCATCAAAAAGCTGGGAATTCATTGTGCAATACAAAATAGTTCACGAATCACGTTTAATTCAGTTCTTCATTCACGGGTCACGTTTAACTAAATAAATTACTTCACGTGGACCTAAAAAGATCTTATTATCTTTAATCACGATTCAAGGAAAGGAAAAAAATTAATTCACGATTCACGAGGAAAAAAAGAGTATACGGGACCCTCTTGTCAATCACTGAAGCAGACAGCGAGCAAGTTTAATTTATTTTATCAAATACCTGACATACCTGCATTTAGATCAAAGCAATCAAGCATCTATTTGGTTACTTTACAGATTCAAGAGATTTTGAGTTCATCTCTAACTTCTGTCTGATGAAATCAACTACACTCTATGGAATTAAGCGACTATTTTGTCATCAGTTCAAACACTTCCATTGCTTAACGCGAAAAACTGAAAACTGAACAACTACCGGACAGAAGGATTAATGATCAGAGCTGATTGTCTTCAAGACGATCAGAAACAGGTTGTCCCTTCATTCTTTCCATTCCTGAGAGAATCTTCGATCAAAACTTCCCGTTAAGGCCATCTTAACTGACAATCACTGTTTTCCTTTTCCCTGTTGCTGAGAGTGTGTAACTTTAACTCGTTTCATGCAGAAGGCCGTTTGAAGGCGCCTTTGTTTTACTTTATCAAAATCGTTATGTCTTCGTGCTTTGCATTTGACGAGTGTCGCTAAAGTTGAAATTATAATAGATCAGAAACCCACACACTCAAAATACAAAGGGAACCAGCGAATACTGGAGATATCAGAAAGTTTGTGTGAACTGACAGAAATGACGGCAGAAGCACTTCAGGGGAAATGACTTCAGTTCGATCGAGCGGAGAGTGTGGGTTCTTGGCAGAATTATCTTTTTTCGCGTCGCAGAAGTCTGGCGAGGCTACACTTTACAAGTGAGTTAAATTCGTATCTATATGGAACATAATTCTTACCTCTCAGCAGTGTGAACAAATCCTGCAGTGAACAAACGAAAATCCAAATACAAATCGCTGACAGTCTAACGTCTCTGCTCAAATGAACACTCCTTCATTCACACAATTTATTTAACCCCCTCCAGAAAATATTTCAGGCTTCTCAAACGTCACGCGACCAACGGCTTGTTTACATTCAGTTGCCGTGCCGAAAATAGCACGGTAAATAAATTATGACTGATTATGCAATTGAAGCCATGTGGTTACTCAGTATTTGTCACGCAAGGTACGGCTTCGTTGAATAGTGCTCTCGCTGTAGACGCTGTCCTTCCGTTGACATACTTTGTTTGGTGCTGGATTCTTATGTAATCTTTAGGCTACCAATTAAAAAAAAAAGTCAAAACAGCCAACAAGCTTACATCCCCAAGTGTAACGTTGCGTAAATTTCGGGTCTCCTAATTCTTACACCGTTTAACTCTTAGTCCTAGTTTATACGTCGCGCTACAGTCGAATTTAATTCAGACGAATTTAATTCCATTAAATTCGTTGTTCCGTCGACATAAATCGTGGCGTGGTTTTATGCGTCGAAATCAATACGGTCGAATTTAATTCCTTCCCAACTGCAGTGCCTCTGGTCAGAGGTGTCATTTTGAAACAAACATGGCGCGGGCTAAAGCTCTGAAAACAATTTTCCTCGAGAAAATTTCCAGGGAAAGACAACGGCGACGTCAACTACGGCGTAATATGGTTACATTGGTGTTAATGAGGAAAAGGTTTCTCGTACGACTTTGTTTGCTGACGTGTCTCCTGTTACAGTTAAGTGAAGATGAAATTAGCGCTCGAAGACCTCGCAGTTGTCGTCGCAGTCATAAAAACACAGGTTGGTGGGAATTGGTCTGGGCGTCCTATGATGAAGGAAGATTTAAGAAAACCTTTCGTGTATCAAGGAATACGTTTAACTTAATTTTGAAGAGTATTCGACCTGATATTGAGAAAGATTTTGTCACAGAGCGGCCCGTTTCTGCCGAATGTAGGCTGGCTATATGTCTTTACAGATTAGGTAGAGGTGACTACCTATACACCATTGCGGAACTGTTTGGCCTTGGTGTGACGACCGTTCACAAAATCATAGAGGAAGTATGTGAAGCGATCATAAGAAACCTGTGGAAACCTTCGGTGCAAGCGCATTTTCCAATCACCAAACAGAATATTATGGAGAAAATGGTGGATATGACAGCGTTTTGGCAATTCCCCCGCTGCTGGGGTGCTGTAGATGGGTGCCACATCCCCATTCAGTGCCCTCCTGGCGGTCTGAAAGCCTGTAAAGAGTATCATAACTTTAAGAACTTTTATTCAATTGTATTGATGGCCATTGTAGATGCACAGGATCGTTTCATCTGGGCAAGTGTTGGTTTTCCAGGAAATTCGCACGATTCCATCATTTTCCAGTCCACTGACTTGTGGCACAACATTACTGAAAACAACATCATACCATCAATTTCTCAAGTCATTGAAGGTACAGAGGTTTACCCGATGATTTTGGGCGATTCTGCTTTCCCATTCAGAGTGTGGTTAATGAAACCATATGGTAATGCTAACCTTACACCTGAAGAGGGCTATTTTAACTATCGTCTAAGCCGCGCAAGAATGGTAACTGAGCGAGCCTATGGACAACTGAAGAGCAGGTGGAGAGTTTTGTATCGAAAGCTAGAATGTAGACCAGATTCGGTGAAACTGGCCGCGTTCGCGTGTATTGTACTTCACAACATCTGCATTACCACAAAGGACAGCCTTCCTGCCCAACTGGATTTGTCAATTGATCCTTTCACACAAAAGAAAAGGTGCAGTGAAGAAATACGAGATCTGTTGCAGATGCGCAACTGCCCTAAGAGAAAGGATTCATCTCGCAAAGCTGGAGCAATACGGGAGGCTCTGACCAGGAAAATGTGGCAGGAAAAAGAAGCAAACGAACTGGAAATGTAGACGTGATTAAAACAATTTTTTTGTCATCCATGTTATTTTCAAAGTTCTCCATAGATTGTAACAAATAAATCACTTCACATTTCAGGTAAACTTCATAAAAGCAACAGTGTTTTGTTCCATAAAATAATCAACGCCCCTGTGAAGTTTTTTGTTAGACCTCAAACTCCCGCTAACTCCGGCAACCGTCTTAAACTTTAGCGCGTACTTCAAGAACCTGTTACTTGCCTTCACGCCGGAACGCGAGTTCTACGCTCTTAATCCACGGGGGTAGAAATGAATATTTTGTGGAACTGTCTCAATTTCAACTTAGGCATTACATGTACAAGCCCTGAAAATCGGCATTATATGAAAAACTCGCTTACTTCACTATTACATTTCTTTTCAGTACACATGACAGAAAAAGAAACAAATTTGACCAAAGGTACTGAATGTTATGACATTCCTAATACGTTTGTTGCATTACTTCTCATCAATGCTTTAAGCGACCCATTTTAAATGCAAGTTAGAAAGGCACAGGTCTCGAGTTCATGTTCAAGCAAGCAATGATATTCATTGGATCAAGGAATACTATTAATATATGACATTACGTTGCATCATTGTACATTTTTCAGACATTACATACAGTACCATGAGATAAACACTGTTATGATGAGAATTGCAATACTGTAATTCAGTTGTTATTTCCTTTGTTAAAGAAATGTATTGATTCTTTCACCATATTATTTTCCTTTGTTTTCCAACTTATGTAATATAATTTCAAACAAATTAACAAAGGGATATAAAAAAATGAACGGAAAGATTCAAAGTGAAACACAACGTTTGAATGATTTGTAAACCATAATGTACATTTCAGTAATACACATTATGATATCCTGTTCCTTTCATGTTTTTGAGGGAACAACTTTGAAAGGGTATTTACACTGTCACCAGATGAGATGTATTTAGGATCATTTATAGGAAGGGTAGCCCTGAGGAGACAGCAGTACTTGTTTTCCATTGCACAAGTATTTGTTTTGACTACTCATAACCACAAAGTAAACATTAAACAGAGAATTATTGAGGATCATATCTTGACAACCAAAACTACCTATGGTGGTATCTCAGTGCAAAGAAACTACATGGGAACTCAGGTAATATTATTAATACCTCTGCTGCCAAAAATTAAATAGTTTGGCCTGCACCTGTACATAATTTGCATCCACTTCAGGAACATTGCCAGGTATACCTTGTAAGATGGCTATCAGCTCATTCAATCAATTATGACAGTTAACGGTACAAAACTTACTGGTCAGACATGATCACCACCTTGTTGATATTTGCTTTAAAATGTGTTCTCAAAGTGCCTTTAACACCCCCCCCCCCTCCCCACCAACTGTTTCCCCCAATTTTTCCCTCAAATAAATATTTGTATTTTTCTCTCAAATATATATTTGAATTTTTCTGAGCAAAATTCCACTGTTTTGTCTTAATTTGCTTAAGACCTGGATTTTTATGGATAACAACAACGACCAACTTGGACCACAAGAAGCATGGCTTCATTCCTGTTTGACATCACAGACTGCTTTCAAAGCATTTTTGCACTGCAAAGCAGTTTGTGATGTCATGAACAAGGAATAGATCCATGCCCCTCACAGCTTGGTTGTGTTTGAGATAAAAACAGACTTAATTTGCAAATTCTATTAAAAAAACAATATTTAAACAAAAGGCTACACTTCTTGAACCATCATATCAGTGCAATATTGAGATTTCTGCTGGTGGAAAAAGATTATTTGAGTTATAGGCACTTCAAGACCATAGTGTAGAAGGCTCTTTTTAAAGCAGTTCCAAAATAACTTTAAAATATTAGAGTGCATGCCAAGACCCTTTCAAAATTGGTACAACTGCGAAACACCAGATTGTCCTTGTGAAGTCATAGTTGACTGAACGTGATGTAGGAGAGACCGCTGATCATTTTTTGGAGCAGATGACATCAATGGTGTGTACCCAAAGGATGGGGTACTTGGGTGACTGCTGCTAGCTCTGGGATTGGACACAGATTGTTGTGCAAAATTATGGCTTTGATGATGAAAATCATCAGAATAAGAACTGCTATAAGGATGGAAATTACCATGGGGTTGCATGTTTGGATTGCTGTTGGGTGTTAGTAGGCCACACATCAACTGGAAGTACCTCAATTCCTGTTCTCTAGACTGCTTCATATCTTCCCTTAAAATTTGCAAAAGTTCTTTGGTGGGATCATTCTCAACAGTACTTTGAAGTAGTTCAACAGCTTTTGCCATCTGCTCAGTTTTAGCTCTTTTAGAGGCAGGTTTCTTTGCCAAGAAACGTTTACCCTTCGATGGGACCTCTCCACTGCTATCCATAAGGCTGGATGAAGTGCTTGCACAGTCTTCATCATCACCATCAACTTCTTGATCATTCTTGCTGGTATCTTGCTTGTCTGCATTTCCAATATGTACAGAGGGTTCACATGCATTTTCTCGTTGACATGAATCTCTAGTTTTAACAAGTACTTAAAGAAGGTCAAACCATTTACCATATCCCCGTTCTTCAAGAAATCTTTCAATACCTGAAGCAGTTTTCATTGTCATGCAGATCTGCTTACACGTACTAATGCATGACTTAATTTTATTTCTCATTTGTTGCACTTGGAAAGGAAAATCACTCCCGGTGGTCTTATTGTATTCGACGTTCAGCCGTTTCCGCACCATCTCATAAGCTTCAGTGTTGCTTGCTTTCTTAGTATTGCAAAATATCAGTTTCTGGACCAGCTGGTCATCATTAACAATGATATTTACCATATCAGTAATGTGATCTTCTTTCCAAGTCGCTCTCCGCCCAATTCTTTTCTTCCTTTTCCCACATTCAGAACTCACCATTTCACCTTCCTCGATTAAATCTGACTCTTCTTCTTCTTCTTCGCGAATACATGTTGTAAGATCCCTCTGACCATGGTCTTTGTCATCCACTTCGCTCTGACAATCTTTGACAAGCTTTTCTGTACAAAGAGCACACTTGAGACAATACTCAACACGTTTATTTGGTTGCCAGCCGGTAGCTTCTTCATTAACTTCAGGAATCGAACATTCCGATCGAACACATACACTTTTACCACACGTTATACAAGAATACTTCGTTTGTCTCTCACAATTACTGCAAGAAAATGACAAACTTTTCCTCCAAAGCGCCATAGCTATGAACTACAACGTAAACTCGCGCCGAAATGCCCAAAAGGAATTTCTGCGCATGCGGAATACTTGAAAAGCTCGCCACGGGTCGCTGCGGGCTCGCCAAAATAAATTGAAATACATTAAGAAAATGTATGCATTTCATTCGACGCGAAGCTAGCGCGACGTTAAAATTGAAGACGCTTTATCGATATTTTATCCGTCTTACCAAGACGGATAAAACGTCTAGGACGAATTTAATTTCCCAGACGAATTTAATTCGTTTTAGACGTCGCGCTATCGTCGAATTTAATTGCTTGTGGGACCTTGAATTAAATTCGTCTGAATTAAATTCGACCGTAGCGCGACGTATAAACTAGGCCTTAGGCCTAGTTTATACGTCGCGCTACAGTCGAATTTAATTCAGACGAATTTAATTCCATTAAATTCGTCGTTCCGTCGACATAAATCGTGGCGTGGTTTTATGCGTCGAAATCAAAACGGTCGAATTTAATTCTCCTCCCAAATGCAGTGTCTCTGGTCAGAGGTGTCATTTTGAAACAAACATGGCGCGGGCCAAAGCTCTGAAAACAAGTTTGCTCGAGAAAATTTCCAGGGAAAGACAACGGCGACGTCAACTACGGCGTAATATGGTTACATCGGTGTTAATGAGGAAAAGGTTTCTCGTACGACTTTGTTTGCTGACGTGTCTCCTGTTACAGTCAAGTGAAGATGACATTAGCGCTCGAAGACCTAGCAGTTGTCGTCGCAGTCATAAAAACACAGGTTGGTGGGAATTGGTCTGGGCGTCCTATGATGAAGGAAGATTTAAGAAAACCTTTCGTTTATCAAGGAATACGTTAAACTTAATTTTGAAGAGTCTTCGACCTGATATTGAGAAAGATTTTGTCACAGAGCAGCCCGTTTCTGCCGAATGTAGGCTGGCTATATGTCTTTACAGATTAGGTAGAGGTGATTACCTATACACCACTGCGGAACTGTTTGGCCTTGGTGTGACGACCGTTCACAAAATCATAGAGGAAGTATGTGAAGCGATCATAAGAAACCTGTGGAAACCTTCGGTGCAAGCGCATTTTCCAATCACCAAACAGAATATTATGGAGAAAATGGTGGATATGACAGCGTTTTGGCAATTCCCCCGCTGCTGGGGTGCTGTAGATGGGTGCCACATCCCCATTCAGTGCCCTCCTGGCGGTCTGAAAGCCTGTAAAGAGTATCATAACTTTAAGAACTTTTATTCAATAGTATTAATGGCCATTGTAGATGCACAGGATCGTTTCATCTGGGCAAGTGTTGGTTTTCCAGGAAATTCACACGATTCCATCATTTTCCAGTCCACTGATTAGTGGCAAAACATTACTGAAAAGAACATCATACCATCAATTTCTCAAGTCATTGAAGGTACCGAGGTTTACCCGATGATTTTGGGAGATTCTGCTTTCCCATTCAGAGTGTGGTTGTCATTGGATCAAGGAATACTATTAATATATGACATTACGTTGCATCACTGTATATTTTTCAGACATTACATACAGTACCATAACATAAACACTGTTATGATGAGAATTGCAATACTGTAATTCAGTTGTTATTTCCTTTGTTAAAGAAATGTATTGATTCTTTCACCATATTATTTTCCTTTGTTTTCCAACTTTTGTAATATAATCTCAAACAAATTAACAAAGGGATATAAAAAATGAACAAAAAGATTCAAAGTAAAACACAACATTTGAATGATTTGTAAACCATAATGTACATTTCAGTAATACACATTATGATATCCTGTTCCTTTCATGTTTTTGAGGGAACAACTTTGAAAAGGTATCTACACTGTCACCAGATGAGATGTATTTAGGCTCATTTATCTGAAGGGTAGACTTGAGGAGACAGCAGTACTTGTTTTCCATTGCACAAGTTTTTGTTTTGACTACTCATAACCACAAAGTAAACATTAAACAGAGAATTATTGAGGATCATATCTTGACAACCAAAACATACCAAACTAACTATGGTGGTATCTCAGTGCAAAGAAACTACATGGGAACTCAGGTAATATTATTAATACCTCTGCTGCCAAAAATTAAAGTTTGAGATAAAAACAGACTTAATTTGCAAATTCTTTTAAAAAACCAATATTTAAACAAAATGCTACACTTCTTGAACCATCATATCAGTGCAATATTGAGATTTCTGCTAGTGGAAAAAGATTATTTGAGTTATAGGCACTTCAAGACCATGGTGTAGAAGGCTCTTTTCAAAGCAGTTCCAAAATAACTTTAAAATGTTAGAGTTCATGCCAAGACCCTTTCAAAATTGGTACAACTGTGAAACACCAGATTGTCCTTGTCAAGTCATAGTTGACTGAACGTGGTGTAGGAGAGACTGCTCATCATTTTTTGGAGCAGATGACATCAATGGTGTGTACCCAAAGGATGGGGTACTTGGGTGACTGCTGCTAGCTCTGGGATTGGATACAGATTGTTGTGCAAAATTATGGCTTTGATGATGAAAATCATCAGAATAAGAACTGCTATAAGGATGGAAATTATCATGGGGTTGCGTGTTTGGATTGCTGTTGCGTGTTAGTAGGCCACACATCAACTGCAAGTACCTCATTTCCTGTTCTCTAGACTGCTTCATATCTTCCCTTAAAATTTGCAAAAGTTCTTTGGCGGGATCATTCTCAATAGTACTTTGAAGAAGTTCAACAGCTTTTGCCATCTGCTCAGTTTTAGCTCTTTTAGAGGCAGGTTTCTTTGCCAAGAAACGTTTACCCTTGGATGGGACTTCTCCACTGCTATCCATAAGGCTGGATGAAGTGCTTGCACAGTCATCATCATCACCATCAACTTCTTGATCATTCTTGCTGGTATCTTGCTTGTCTACATTTCCAATATGTACAGAGGGTTCACATGCATTTCTCGTTGACATGAATCTCTAGTTTTAACAAGTACATAAAGAAGGTCAAACCATTTACCATATCCCCGTTCTTCAACAAACCTTTTCATTGTCATGCAGATCTGCTTACACGTACTAATGCATGACTTAAATTTATTTCTCATTTGTTGCACTTGGAAAGGAAAATCACTCCCGGTGGTCTTATTTTATTCGACGTTCAGCCGTTTCCGCACCATCTCATAAGCTTCAGTGTTGCTTGCTTTCTTAGTATTGCAAAACATCAGTTTCTTGACCAGCTGGTCATCATTAACAATGATATTTACCATATCAGTAATGTGATCTTCTTTCCAAGTCGCTCTCCGCCCAATCCTTTTCTTCCTTTTCCCACATTCAGAACTTACCATTTCACCTTCCTCGATTAAATCTGACTCTTCTTCTTCTTCTTCTTCGCGAATACATGTTGTAAGATCCCTCTGACCATGGTCTTTGTCATCCACTTCGCTCCGACAATCTTTAACAAGCTTTTCTGTACAAAGAGCACACTTGAGACAATACCCAACACGTTTATTTGGTTGCCACCTGAAAGCTTCTTCATTAACTTCAGGAATCGAACATTCCGATCGAACACATACACTTTTACCACACGTTATACAAGAATACTTCGTTTGTCTCTCACAATTACTGCAAGAAAATGACAAACTTTTCCTCCAAAGCGCCATGGCTATGAACTACAACGTAAACTCGCGCCGAAGTGCCCAAGAGGAATTTCTGCACATGCGGAATACTCGAAAAGCTCGCCACGGGTCGCTGCGGGCTCGCCAAAATAAATTGAAATACATTAAGAAAATGTATGCATTTCATTCGACGCGAAGCTAGCGCGACGTTAAAACTGAAGACGCTTTATCGATATTCTATCCGTCTTGGTAAGACGGATAAAACGTCTAGGACGAATTTAATTTCCCAGACGAATTTAATTCGTTTTAGACGTCGCGCTATCGTCGAATTTAATTGCTTGTGGGACCTTGAATTAAATTCGTCTGAATTAAATTCGACTGTAGCGCGACGTATAAACTAGGCCTAACTCAAGTAGCGTTATTTCAATTTAGGTAGCGACACTTTTAGTAACAGATCAAGGACAACAACAGGGTCCTATAATGAAATTGTTATTAATTGTAACAAATGGCTTTTTAATGTAATCGAAATAAGCTTTCAAGGGAGAGTTAATACAAATATGAGGAAAACATAACGTAGTAATATTCTTCAAAGTTGATAAATATTTGAATAAGTGACGAATGTGATAGCCGATAAAGAAACTACTTGCAAACCTAAAAGAACTCGACCAACAATTTCGTTTTGTTTAATACCACGTACGACGTCGGAATTCTGATGACTTTTCAACGCAACAGCAATTCATATCGTTCCCCTTATAGGACTGACTTCAGCTGTTTAGATATAATAATATCATCCTGTCAGTCATTCGCGGGCGATGTTTTCCGCATATTTTTTGTCAAATCGAGTAAGGAACTCATCAGGATGCCAGAAAAGTGTGTGCAAGCTCCATAGTAATCTCCTGATAATTATTTTCTGCTTTATTGCGAGTATCACCGCGACCGTATCTTGAGAAGTACCATCGTCAGGTGAGGGACGTCATCGTATCTTATCGTTCAAGGAGTTATCTCCACAAATATCTTTATTTGATATGATATTCGAGTCTATCCCTCACTTTTTTAACTGCCACGGATGGGTGCTTTAATTTTGGAGGCAGCTCATTCAATTTCTTCAAAATAAACGGTGTTTGACGCCTTGTCCTCACGTAGCGCTTTACCCATAACTATATATCATAGTCACAGCTTTACCGTTCCATAAATAGTGCTGACAGAAACATTAATAACGGCCATTTATCTCGGTACAGTTTCGGTTATTTTTGCCGCGGGGTAAAACAGGGAAAAGGTTTATCTGAATTTCTCTAAAAGTGCACTAAAGTTAGAACCAAAACTAAGCGCACATCGCAGTATATTACAATAGGTGACCGATTCCGAGAACACCTTCGCGACGTAGAATTAAATGACAAGGACGCATCCAAACATGTCGTTAGACACTTCAATCTCCCTAATCATTCCAAACAACATATGGCAGTTTACGGACTTTCCTTACATCTAGGCAGTTCTGAAAGCCGCAAAACGCTAGAACAAAAATTTATCTTCCAAATCGGCACTCTTAATCCCCACGGTATCAACGAGCGCTTTTCATTGAACTAATTTATTATTGTTTTCTCGTCACTACAACCCACAACTCCTCCAATCGCTCTGACGAAAGGCTAACGCTCCAAAACGTCAGCCTTTTGACTCTTTATGGTGGCCAATTTACGTTTTCAACTCAGTTGTTAACATTAAATTACCTGCTATACTCTCCCATTGACGTAGCACCAGAGTTTCCTTTAAAACTTACCCCCCTTAAAACTAAGCACCAATGGTTGGTTATAATACTCTAGTATTTAAATGTGTCAAAACTTCCAATTGTGTTCTTGCCTATCGTGGTTCATAGATAAATGCTGACGAGGACGTGCAGCATAGGAGTCGAAATGTCGTGATCCGATACGCGATTGATTAGCCTGACTCTTTCATCGTGAGACAAACGATTTTAATCGTTTAAATGAACATTTAAAAACGTTCATTTATCTTGAGGTATTCTTTTTTTGTTGTTGTCACTGTCTTGTGTTTTTTTTTATAGTGGTAGTCAATGAAGCTTGACGTATCTATTTTTCTCACCATTGCTCCTTTTTAATAACATGGAGTTCAAATGAAATGGCTTGGAATGGATCGAGTTTGGGCCGGAAAGCAATATATATATCATCGTCCTAAACCAGACGAGCCCACAACGTATCAGCGGCATCTTGTATGAGATCGACCTAAACCAGGTTGACAACTTACGAACCGGCCAAACATTTCGTTAACAGCGCTATCGATCAAAGTATCATTACAGTCCAACAAAGGACCTGTTTTTCTGTTCAAATCTAGCAGAAACTGGCTCAGACGCACTACGCGAACTTCCTAACACGCGAGTACACTGTGAATACGCGTCAACAAGAAAAAGCGGAAGTCACTTTGTAAACTGCGGATACTCAAACAAGATGCCGCTGATATGTCGTGGGCTCATCTGGTTTAGGACGATGATATATATTGCTTTCCGTTTCGGCCAGGCCGCAGTGTTACAGAGCGGCGCGCGGTGTCACGGTGTTTCGGGTATCCATGAATTTTGGCTAAGACTTTTAATCTCCCACAAGAAACAGGGTAAAAAGTTATAACTGGACAATTTCGGAACGTTGTCTTACCTTGCCATAATTCTAAAAGTAGATCGATAGAATTTCGGGGGACAACCCTATCTACTTTATTAAGAGGCGTAGTAAAATGAGACTGAAATTTAGGTAACCTAAAGTATGATGAGCCGATGCAAGATTTACATTGGAGCGGACGTGCATTTACGAAGTATCTCTACAAAAACAGAAGGAGATAATTTAAAACGATCTGGATCATAGAATGAATAATTTATCGATATAAATTCTCTTTTACTTTTACCTGATGCAAGCTTTAAAGTAACAGTTGTAGAAAGAATGTTCAGTGGGGATAACCGTTAGCCATAAAACGGCCAAAAAATTTAGCCGTTAGGCGTAAAAAATTGAAAACATGTAACTGATGTCTAGTTTCTTTCTCCAATTTTGTCATAGTTTTGATTAATTGATAACAGTTGTCTGATTTGTTAATCAAGAGTATTATTACAAACAGAATTGGACAACAGGAAGTCCTTTGAACAACCATGGCAGAGCTATGATTGACCAGGGTCTATCCATGGTCTTGACACCAGGGTAATAAGCAATTTTTGAATGAGGTTGATAAGATATCAAAAACTGAATTCAATAATTGTTTTATTATACATATTCTAGAGGCATTCAGCTATTTCGAGCTTCTCTGAGTTTTCAAAAGTTTTAGAATAGGCAGGCAGACATTGATCTCTAAATGATAATCTTGATAAATGCAGCATAAGCTTCAGATTGATTGCATTTTATCATGTCAACTTCTCACACTACTGTATATTGATTGAATGCTCTTGATCTCTTGATAAATCAGCTTTTTCATAGCAAGTCCTATGTAGAAAAATCAAACTTATTGAATATGGAAGGAAAAGTTTTTCTTCTTTCCGCAAACAAGAGACAACTGGCCAAATACTGGAATTAAAATTTTTGGCTTGAAATGCACATTACAAGTATGATGTGGTTACTTATATATCTTACCGTGAAAGATTAATAATGAATCACAAAGAAATGAGCTCAAAGGTTTCTAAGAATTTAAATTCTATCTTTTCATTGGCAGAGGGTCCCTTATACCCCTCTCTAACACTCAGTCACATAAAAATATTTGGCCTTTTCACACATCACGAATAATCTCAAAAATCGATCGCACATGAATTGGTATACGCCAGTTTCACCCCATTTCATTTTCGACCCAGTAACTTAGCCCCACATCAAAATCAAGTTCGACCCACCATATGACTGATACATAATAAATAAATTCAAACATTAATACAAACATATATATCTATGAAATATATGAAGCGAACCATCGATAAAATCCAAAGGTTATAAACTGATATATCAGCGAACTTTGAAATTTCATCATTGAAAGGATGGCTAGACCGGAATTGAACCAGAGATCTAAAGGTTATAGACATAAATACTTTTCAAATAAAGTATTTAAATAAAGTATACGATGTTATTGAAAGAAACTTCAAGGAATAACACGAAGCTATCAGCTTATCATGTAGTTCAGGTGGCTAGTAAGTAGATTTCCAACGTCGCAATAAAGTTTGCTTTGACAGCAATGATAATAAAATGAAACCCATTCGTCTCGTTTCGATTATGGTCTAATCCTGATCTAACTCACGGGAGGATCGTTCTCTCGATTGCCATGTTGTAGTGGTTTGTTTTGGTCGTTACGGTTGTTTCGTTTTGGTTATTGTGGTGGTTTCGTTTCGGTCGTTACGGTGGTTTCGTTTCGGTAGTTTCGCTCGTTTCGGTGGTTTCGTTTCGCTGTTTCGGGTTTTAGTACTCGCCGTCTGGTGAGGCTACACTATAATGTGGGCTAAATTCTTATCTATATTTAATATAATTCTTACCTCTCAGTAAAGTAACCAACAACTCCAGCGAATTAACAAAAATCTAACACAGATTGCAGACAATATCTAACCACTGAGCTCGATATAGACACTCCTTGATTCAAGCAATTCGTTTAACTTCCTCAAACGTCACGTGACTAAGGGAAATTTACATATGGAGTTACCGTGCTGAAAGAGCACGATGCATAAATTAGGAGTGATTATGCAATGATTGAAGCCACGTGTTTACTCAGTATTTGTCACGCAAAATACGGCTTCGTCGACTTGCTCTCGCTGTAAACGCTGTCCTTCTGGTGATATACTTTGTTTAGCGCTGGATTCTTGTCTAATCCTTAGGCTACTCATTTCACAAAAAGTCGAAACAGCCCACAAGACGCTTACATCCCCAAGTGTTGCATAAATTGAGTACTTCGGCTCTCCTAATTCTTACCCTGTTTATGTATTACTCAAGTAGCGTTATTTAAACTTAGGTAGCGACAATTTTTCTTACAGAACAAGAAAAATAACAAGCTCCTATACTGAAAATGTTATTCATTTCAACAAATGGCTTTGTAATGTAATCGAAATAAGCTTTCAAGGGGGAGTTAATACAAATATTAGGAAAACATAACGTAGTAATATTTTCCAAAGTTGACAAATGTTTGAATTGGTGAAGAATGTGATAACCAATAAAGAAACTATTTGCAAACCTAAAAGAACTCGACCAAAGATTTCGTTTTGTTCAATACCGCACGATGTCGGGATTCTGATGACATTTCAACCCAACAACAATTCAACTGTAATTCAACTCGTTCCCCTTATAGGACTGACTTAAGTTGTTTAGATGTAATGAGAATCTCATGAGTTGTTTGCAGGCGATCCTCTTCGCATATTTTTTGTCAAAAACAAGTAAGGAACTCATCAGGATGCCAGAAGAGTGCATGCAAGCTCCTCAATAATCTCCTGATATTAATTTTCTGCTTTATTGCGAGTATCACCGCGACCATATCTTCACAAGTCTTACTCGTTCGAGGAGTCTCTTCATTTGATATTTGAATCTACCCCTCGCTTTTTAAACTGCCACGGATGGAAGTCTTAAGTTTGGAAGTAGCTCATTCCATTTTTTCGGAATAAACGGTGTTTGACACCTTGTCCTCACGTAGCGCTTTACCCATTACCATATCATAGTCACAGGGCCTTCCAGTTCCATGAATAAGAACTTTGTCGCTTCTCGGCAAGTACCTCCAAAATCTATCTGTGAAAGGAAAGTTATCGGTTTCACCGAGGGTTTGATATTTCTCGATGTGGCGCACACGTATTCTTACCGCTCTTTTGTTGTGTTTAAGCAAATAACAACGTTTCTTTTTTTTTTTTTGCAAGTTGATTAATCTGCAGAAACAGCCTTTTTTTACGGAAAAATCGAAACATCGTTTTGTTTGTGAATTCGCTACCAAAAAGAAAAGCCCAAGAATTGGTAAATAAAGAATTAGCAGAGCTACTTATCACCACTCCGTCGGCAACAGATGGATCTTTGCAGTTTAACCAGACCGAAATTTGCGAGTTACACCCGCCCGGCGATACACGATCTCGTAGCCATCCTTGAACCTGCTGCTCCGGTGAAACGGAACCATCCTCGGACGACATCGTCGTCACATTCCCACCCTGCTTCGTAATTAATTTTTCTGTCAGTACTGTCCAGAACTTTGTAGTCCGCAGTGTTACAGAGCGGCGCGCGGTGTCACGGTGTTTCCCTGAATTTTGGGCTAAGATTTTTAATCTCCCACAAGAAACAGGGTATTTGGCTCACTTTTTTATCTGTCTTTATTTCACATTATTTTTATTATTATTTTTATTATTATTATTATTATTATTATTATTTGTCTTTATTTCACTAAAACACAATAAGTTGCAAATGATTTATTGAGGCTATCACAACTGCTATGGGAATTTAGAGCTTAGCATTGATTTGTGATTTAAATCTAAACATGGATTCATTATTAACACGGCCACAGACGAAGAAAAAAAAAACCCTCGAACGACTGGGTTTAAGGGAACAAATGTTGATATCGGACATCAATATACTTAAAACGTAGGCAAGTGTTTGCAACCCTTCGCCTTATTTAACCTTTCAAAAATTTGGCCAGCTTTTTTAACTGTCTTTATTTCACAAATTTGATTACTTGTTTATTATAATTATTTGTCTTTATTTCACTAAAGCACAATAAGTTGCAAATGATTCAGTGAGGCTATCACAACTGCTATAGGAATTTAGAACTCAGCGCTGATCTGTGATTTAAAACCAAACGTGGATTCATTGATAACACGGCCACAGGCGAAGAGAAAAAAATCCTCGAACGACTGGGTTTACTGGAACAAAGGTTAATATGGACATCAATATACTTAAAACATAGGCAAGTGTTTGCAACCCTTCGCCTTATTCGTTATTTACATTTAAAAATTTGATCATTTTATTCACCAATTTGCCGGCTGATTAACATTTTCCCCCTTAATCTGGTTGAATAATGTAAAAGAAATTTCGTATCCTAATTTCTTCGAGGAAAAAAATTTTCTGCGAGTTTAAGAACTATGACTACCAATACCACTTTCATTTCACAGCCAGAAAAAGATCCTTGAGGATGAAATGAGTCGAAAATTTGCGGCGTCCACAAGAAAAACGCGCTTTGTATTGTTTTCGTTGACAATCTAGTCAGCACCACAGTAGCGCAGGTGACAAGGATGCACTGAAGGCGTACCACTGATGTAATACACAAAATATCCATTGCAATTCCTTACTTGGATGTTGATAGACCAAACGCAGCATCCTCCTGACCAATTAAAGCAGACCTGCCTGGTGACTATACCCTCGCTCACTGTAGGATGAACCCCGTTTAACCAACCAGTTGCATGCGTTCCACAGCGGTGAGTTGGAACACATGTGGCAGCCATTTTATTTCCGGCTGCCCCCTGGAAACGAAACCAATTTGGACCGAGTGAATTGTCGCATAAATGAACTCCGGTGAACGTTTCTTTCCTGTTAGCTTCTGTAAGACTTGCAGGATTTTGACATCCTGAGAGAGAAAACAGATAAATGCACAGCTAAAGAGTTACAGTGACGCTACCTCATTGTTGTTTCGGTTCATTTCTTTCATTTTCATTTGTCTCCTTGGTGTTTTACGTTTCTTATATGGATTTTTAAATACTCTTTAGGAGATTCAATCGCTTCAACACAGTTCGAAATGATTGACAACATTCTTGTTTCATGCATTTTATCAGTTCATTAATC
Source organism: Pocillopora damicornis (assembly GCF_964200805.1). Taxonomy (NCBI): domain Eukaryota; kingdom Metazoa; phylum Cnidaria; class Anthozoa; order Scleractinia; family Pocilloporidae; genus Pocillopora; species Pocillopora damicornis. The sequence continues at coordinate 10,699,042 of NC_142670.1, forward strand.
TGTTATTAAGATATTTTCTCCTCTGATCATGTGCGTGGGAAAGAGCTTTAAACCTAAATTCGAGTAAAATTATCATTCTTATTTTCTTTGAGATAAAATATTCATATGTACGGCTCAAGACTCACTCTTCTGAATCATTACCCGCCCTAATTTCTAAAAAATAAAGAAGAGCAATCTTCAGTGAAGCATCTAAAGTCAGACGAAAATATCTGAGATAGTATAAGGTGAAAAAAAAATGCTAGCCTCTGCAATCGTAAGAAAGATTATTTCACATTACTTGTAAAAGAAAAAACCACTAACCGGCTGATTGCACATAACAACTTGTCCTTCCATCCCCTACATAACCAAGGTTACAAGAACAGTTGTACGAACCAATAGTGTTAATGCACGTGGCTGTTCCACGAAGGCAAGTGTGAACACCAGCTGTGCATTCATCTATATCTGGGAAATATAAAAAGTTATCTGTTCACACTGAACAGTTCATGGAGTAGTCTTTTCTAGGTAAACAATTTTTATCATCTCTTAATGCAAAACAAGGGAACTAAGATAAAACTGGTTTTAAAAAGTCCAATCCGCAAAAAGACTTTTTTCCTTAAGGGATACAAAAGAAGTTCCTTCGGAATTGATTTTATATATTTGTCATCTGGAAAAAAAAACTATGTGACTTTGCTTATCTTAGCTATGAACCAATTTTATCATTCGCGCGGTTTTTTTAATATCAAACATTCTCATGGATACAATAGCTGTTCTTAGCCATGACAGAATACCAACATTATTAGGAGGTAAAAAATTTTATCTCTCATAAATAGAGTTCGACTTTGTATTTGCCTTGAGAAGAAAATATGGCTCTGGGTTGTTACAGTATTGGATTATCAGCCTTGTATATGAAGACTACTTGATGCCTATTTAACGAGAAATATGAAAAAAGGGACGTTACTGTAGATGATGAAAGTCATATGTCCAAAATGAAGAGCTGACTAAGAAAATATGACAAAAGAGATATCAATGGGCAGATGATGTACTCTATAGAACATCAACAGCCCTGTTGAGAGTCATCCTCGGATATACTACTGATAGTCTGTAAGGAAGTCGATCAAGAGGAACATGGTGGAAGAAATCTGAGAGAGAGAGAGAGAGAGATGACGAACAAGTACTGAACATGAAGTGAACTTGTACGACGAGCAGTTTATAAAAATTAGCAAAGTTCTATAACAAGAGGCCTCCTGTGTGTCCCACACAAAAAGAATAAGTAATTTCAAAAGTAATCTATACATAATGTCCTTACCTACACATTCTTTGCCTCTTCTAGTGAAACCAGAATGACAGGAACAGTAATAAGAGCCGTTGGTATTTGTGCAGTTTGCATTAGAGCCACAAATCTGGACGTCAGCACTACACTCGTCAACATCTGATGATTGCGAAATTGCGAAAAAATCATAGACGTAGCATTTTATATTTTAAAAAAGTACGCTCTCAGAATGAAAGTTACACATTCGCAAGTTTATTCATGAAACACCTCTGAGACTTCGATACAGATTCAAAGGTTATGGTAGCATCACCTCTGCATTCAATTTTACTTTTTCTTCAAAGCTGACGTTAAGAGCGTCAGCCCTCGGTCATTCGCTCTAACAACGGCTAAATTGCCTTGTTATACTCTCCCACTGACGTAGCTCAATAGTTTCATAAACTTACCCCCACTCCCCCCCAAAACAGTTGCCTAAAACGAGAGGTTTCAATACAGCTAAACTTACCTTCTGTCTCCATATCACACTGAGCAAGTAGGGATTTTCCATTAACAATCGAATTCAACCAATAGTTGCCACTGATTGCGTGACCTTCGCTCAACTTGATTTCTCTCCATGTCTCCGCAGGCAGCTCAGGTATGGAACCGAGAGGGACTGGAAGAAAACGACAGAGGGATCAGAATTAAAAAAAGAAACTGGCTGGCTCCCTAAGGATGAAGAATAATGTTTCTAAAAGAGGGTCTCAATGGGTTTAACCGTTAGCCGTAACACAGCAAAAACAATTTAGCCATTAGGCATAAAAAACCAGTAAATTTTTGCAGCTGTCGTAAGAGAGACAGCCGTTTAAGTTTTGTATTAAACCATAACGGAAAAAAGAAATTGCTAAAATTTGTAACTTTCAACCGTAAAAAAACCATCACCTTAATTAGGCCCTCCCAAAGAAAGTGTTCCAAGAAAAATAATAGGAGGAAAAAGCCTATATCATGTATTGTATGTAAAATTATACAAAAAGCTTTTATGATGAACTGCTGTGCGACACCAAGATATGCACAGGGATCCGGTCTTCTACTCGAGTGCCTTGCTGACATATGAGTCCATGTGATACCATGGAATATGCCGACGGTTCTTGCTCTTTTTTCAGTTTAGTCGACCTGTAGTTTCTGTAGTATGTTTTAAAAAAAGCAATGACTCACCCCTATTCTTGTCTCGTGTAAGATAATATCGGAATGAATCTGGCACAAAATGCTCAGGTTTGGCCTTATTAGTGCGGTCATTCAACTCACAGCTATCTTCCCCGACTACGTAGTTCAGGCTCTGACACCTCACGTCATCCCTACAAGCATGTAAACACTCCATTGCGCTAGACGTTTTCATCGTCTTAAAACTGTCTCGTTAACATCATGCCGAAAATGGAATATTCCGTTCCACACTGTTCAGCGGTTGTTGCAGACAGCAGGTGGACGATAAATAAAGATGCAACGAGAAGAACCATCCTTAGACCAATTCGGCAAATCATTTCACTGCAAATAACATTCGACCAGAAATATAGTCCTTTCGAGTGGCTGATATTTTACAGAATTATGCTTAGAGATGGGGGATTTTTAAAACAGCACTCAAAATCATGTTGTTTCCTATGCTAGTTTTTCACTGCGAGTGACGTCATAGTTACTGACAGGTGTGCACTTCAATTCGCCCGATTGGTGATACTTTTACTTAAATCGGACTCCGGCTTCGCGGTCGTCCGATTTTGTAAATCACTCGTATGATTACAGACCGAATTGGACTCCGCTCGGTCCTATTACCATTATTAATCAGATAGAAGATACAGGAAAGGATTCCCACTAGTGCCTGAGTCGACACAACATCAGTATTTATCGAAACTAAAGACTAACGATGTCATCCACGATTGAAACATAAAATAATATAAAATTTAAGCTACAAAATTGTGGGTTTATCACATGAAATTGCCGAAAGTTTTGGGAAAGAAATGATAAAGTGTACCTTGAAGTAATAGTCAAAAGTACTGGGGAAAAGGAAAGAACGTAAATATTTCCCTTAAAACGGTATCGTTAGCGTTTTGCCAATTGAAGCTGCGCAAAGAGTACCATATGAAAAGGAGAATTTGAGGAAGGTGGGTATAATGAGAATAGTACCGTTAGAATTATTTTTCGTAAAGTAAAACTGAAATAAAATTTACCTTAACTAGCGACATAACATCGGGTTTATCGATCTGCAGAAGAAATCACTTCTCAGTACGTGAGCAGAAATGCATTGAAAGCTTTGAATGCACTGTTTGCACTAGCTCCTTTCACTTAAGTCAAAATTCAACGTCGGTTCCTCAAAAAAAATATGAAACAAATACAAGTAGTCAAGAAGGTGACGTTTAGAAAAACATCGATTACAAAAGTAAACCGTTTCATTAACCACAAGTCACCTTGTTTACATGCACCGACAGCTTCAGATCTCTTGCGTAACACAACTTATTTAGGGAACGTTGAGATTACAGTTGAAAAGTGATTGCACTTTCTGTCGATATTCCAGTTTTCAGACATTGCAAATTATTTAACAGTGTTCAATGCAGATTAGACTAAGTTAATAAAGGCCCATGCAGAGCTATTGTCGTTCTGACCATCTACAGAATCTTTTGTTTCGCCGCTCTCCAACTTCCGCTGTCACAATTATCTATCTGTAACATGACTTAGACACAATTTCGCTCTGACTGGTCAAAAATCCATCGTTCATTTTACCGGTAAACCCATGGAAGACTGAAACATCTTCCTCTCCGGAAAAAAAGGGGCCACATGGAATGAATTCCCAGATTTTAATTTGCTTTGGAGAAAACGAAGAGGACGTTTTGAATGCCGAAAACAACGAAGAATACTTTATATTTCTCGCATTTATCAAATTGGCTTTTAAAATGCTGATTTTACCCAAAGTGCTCACGGAGAGGGAAAGGTCGAGAGGGAAAAATTGCCACGTTTTTTCTTTAAGAAAACTGGAGCGACAAACAAACAGGATTTCCTTAAAGAACTTATTGGAGAACTTGTATACCACTCTCAAGTCGAATGGCACAGTTACTCCCATTAGGGACTGAGACAGGCAAATCATTTATAATTTTTCAATTAAACTAGCAAAATGCTGACAAGAAGAACCTGAGCAATGTAAGGTTGTAGATCACTACAAGCCTGAATTTTTCTCAGGTCTTATTTTCACAATTGCTCAAGGGTTTTACAGTCTAGTCGCCGGAGAGTCATCTCACCCGAAGTCATGTCGCCCGAAGCCTGAGTCATGTTGCCCGAAATTTTAGTTATGTCGCCCGAAGAAGTCAAGCCCGAAGAAACAAATACTGAAAAGATTAGAATTTCAGACTGTTTATAGGCAACAACGTTGAGAAAGTTTTTATCACTGAAGCGCTCTTTGTTTCCGACAACACCATGAAGATTCTTAAAGCGTTTTTCGTTCCTAACAACAAAGAGAAACGTTGTTCGTTTCCAACAATAAAATGCAGCAATGTTCGTTTGGTATGTAACCGTTTCTTACTCACGGACGTTTCGTAAGTTTAAGAATCTTTTTCTTGATTTTTAACAATACCATGAAGACTTAGACCACACAGAAATCGATCATATGCCTGTTCGGAATTGAAATATGTTTGAGTAACGATTTTAAGGGCGTTGTTCGTTTCTAACAACAAAGGGAAGCGTTCTCCGTTTCTGACAAAATAATTAAGCGTTGTTCGTTTGGTACGTACTCGTTTCTTACTCACGGGAATTTCGTAAGCTTGAGAAACTTTTTCTTGGTTTCTAATAAAGCCATGAAGACTTTGACCACACAGAAATCGATCATATGGTCAGAAAGGCCATGGGATCGACCCTAATCATCGCATTGGGGGGCTTGTTGACGTGGTCTAACTTCACCATCACACTCAATGCAAGGATGAATGCTCATTTTGATCAGTTCGTATTCGTATTGTAGCTAGCTTTACTCTCTTAATATATACTTTGATCGGATCAAAATATACATGCGACCGCCAGAGGAAACAGAGCACAACTACATAATTTTTGCCTACTCTGATCCTAAGGGAAATGATGCTATCAGACTACTACTGTGAAAAAAGTCACAAGTATAAACAATAGACTATTATCTTAAAAATATCACACTTACCTTACGCAAGGGAACAAGTTAATTTTGTTTGTATGTTACTCGCTTTACCTTTTACCGACTTGTCGAACGCGACAATCGACATTCATTTACCTGGTGTTTTCATCTGTCGTCGTTAAGAAAGTCACAAATAGACACAACAGAATTTTACTTGTATGTTACGCTGCATCCATGCATCTGTTGTTATAGAAACGAACAACGCTTCCCTCTGTTGTTAGAAACGAGCAACGCTTTTAGAGTCGTTACTCAAACATATTTCAATTCTGACCACACAATCGATTTTTGCGGAGTCAAAGTCTTCATGCTAATTTTTCAATGCGAGTGACGTCATAGTTCTGACAGGTGTGTCCCCGCAGGCTTGAGGCTATCAGTGACCTGACTGGTGTATAAACTTTCCACCGATATGCTTTTCTAGCCTTATTTACGCCTACGTTTTACGAATTCTTCCTTACACAATCTTACACAATCTTACACAATCTTACACAAATTACGGTCGAAGAGATGGGTATCCTCTGATCACGCTGGTATGAATAAGGTGTCATGTGAAGTTTCCATATTTTACCTAAACTCTGACTGAATAAATCCTCCATATGGCATGAAGAGAAAATTCCGTGAGCTATATTATTGCAGTTACAGCACGCTCGATTGCTGTCCATACGTGCGGTTTAGCCGATTCAATTTTAGCTTGTGGCGACACAGAAAGAAGAGAATTGGACAAAAACCCAACCAAATTTTTGAGACGTGTCTTAAAACCTTTTTCACGGGCAAAAAAATCAAGGAAAACTTTATTCGACGGGAAGTCGAAAGGACCGCTCTCAGCGAGAGCGGTACTTAACAACGAAGTTTGCCTCAGTCAAGCCATGTTTTCTAAGAATATGCTCGAAAATCTCCGAGAAAATTTGGTTAGAATACTGCAGAGTTAGCAATTTGAAATCTTTAACATGCAAATTTCTGGAGGTTTTTTGTGCGCTTGCATTTTTAAAGAATTCAACTAATAGTTTGTTTTCTTTTGATTTTGCATATGAATCACTGAAACGTTTACAAGAAGGGTCCCTTACAATAGCGAATGGATGATGGAAATAACTGCCTGAGGAGAAAACTAACAAAATTATGTAGTTCAATCAATCTAACAGCCTCTCTGTGAGGGTGTGCTAGACATCTTTGATATATCCAAATGTGATTGGCTATCATGTTTCTAGGAAGTTTAACATTAAATTGCTAGTACATCCATCGCAGTCAACAAACTGCTGTTAAGCTTCTCGATTTGCTCAACAGCTACAAAACATCGAAAGGATTTCTTTTTCAGTTGGTTTTTGAGGACATGGGAGTTTTTCTCCACTTGTTCGTTATTTCTGTGGCTCTCTCCCACGGACAAGTTATGTCGTGCCCAGATGGTAGGTTTAAAATCCTGCATTTGTTCGTACGAAACTTTCAGTTTTTTTCTTTTAAAACTTTCAGCCCTGTAGAGGCCTAATTGACAAAAATGGCTACAAAATTCGTTGTCCAATTCAATGCATTGTTATCTTTGATTCATTCAAAAATATTCTCCATTCTTTTCACTACATGCGAAGGTATGTTTGCAAAGTTCTTTTTTAAGTTATGACCGAACAATCTTCGCAATTTCTTAGCTAATGATATGTTTCGTTGCTTATAGTCTTCAGTTATTTTGAAACACCCATATAATAATAAACTCACTCATATAAAAATAAACTAAAGTTTCATCAAGATCATCTAAAATTAATGACAAGATTTTCGCAAGAAAGATCCTCTAAATATAAAAAGCCGCGCACTCAAGGAAAGGCATATTGCTGAATTAACTAGTTGGGGATCAAATGTCTTTCATTCCCTCAGTTTTACATTCTCTTGTGAAATAAGAATATCTTTCTTGGGGAAATAATCATTCGCTGTTGTCATATTTAGCAGACAATTTTTTTTTTTATTCAAGACAACTTTTGTTCGAAAAATTTTTACCTTGAAAATAAAATGCAGACAGGTGTTAAACATAGATCAAAACGTTCTCGTGTAACTTAGAACTCGGAATTCCATGCGTATTTTTCTCGTTATAGCACTCCTGCTGTTTTTCATTGTGTGATATTTGAAGCCTGAAGAATAAGGTTTTCATAGCCAATAAAAACAGGAAGAAAATTGTTTTTATACAGGGAAAGTAATTATGTTTTCAATAATGCAAAAGGAGTACTGAATGCAAATAGCCAGGCGGATTAAAACTTCTCACTTGACAGGTGGCTAACAGATAGAAGTTATGAATGTGTAACGATTCCCATAGTGATATTAATTAACAACTCTTTATTGGGACATTTTCCTAATTCAATTAAATCGATGCACAATGAAGGGAAGGGAAGATCTTAAACTTCATAGCGGTTTGGTAGGGGTCTTTTTAAATATCTATTCAACACGTACACGTTTTATCGAAAACAAGTTTAATTGATACGAATGATGGAAAAATAAAACAGAACAAAAACAAAATAAAGACCACAATGTGAAATTAAGCATGGTTTGTGCTTACCGTGTGTATATCGTAAAGTGGATGCACGAAGGAAGTTTGCAGAGCACGAGAGAAGTGAGTTGGTGGAGGTGAAGCCAGGAGCAATGTTAGCTTCTCGACTGCTTCCTGAATTTCCTGTGTAGATCCATAACACGACATGCACTCGCTAATAGCACGAGCCAATTATTTTATAACATAGATGATAAAGCTTGTGCACAAAGAGAAATTTCTAGTACGATTGAATCGGGTTCAGCCCGTAATCGCTCTCTACGCGAAAACTAACAATAAAAGGCAAGGCGAAAACGGCCCATAAATACTATGAGACCAAAGCTTAATTTAAAGAAAAGCTAAATTTGCTTCTTTGAAGCGGAAAACGAAAGAATTCCCTGCATTTGCGAGACCCGCATAATCAATTCAGCATTTTGGATTCGTTTTTATTATTATTATTATTATTAGAATCAACAGCCAGAATGTGTCGCTGTTTGTTGAAAATTTGAGAATTCTGAAAAATGTAAGTTTTGAATCAATATCTTCAATTCAACAACACTTTTGGGACTTGTCAACTCAAAGAATACTTATTGTTCTGAGAGTTTCCAAAGTCGCAAAGCCTTACTTAAGGCCAGAAAGCTCAGTTTGCTTCTTCACGGCCATAACTCGTACAGCGTTTGGGAATGAAAAACCGTTATCTCCAAAGGTATTTTCGTGGATTGACGGAGCTCAAGAATTTTTTTTTTCTTTTCTTTTTTTTAAACACGTATTATCTAGCATTTTTACTATAATTAATTTTTAGCCTTTAAAGATGTATCTCAATCGAAATGGAACAGAAAAAAAGTCTGAGAGTTTTGAAACCACTCGGAGGGGGCAAACGGGAACTTACCTGCTTAGGTGAATTGTAAACCTGGTGTTATATATGCTCAGCCATGCCTACGTCGAGACACCATGATGGCTCATTAGGAGTTTGGTAGAACTTGCAACTTGAACTTGCGCTTGGTTATAATAGCTTTGATAATAAATCGTGATTTGAAATAATGTACAAAAATTGGAAGTTGATGATTGAAACGTCTTACCTATATCATAACATTAAACATTAATTGCAGTTTTCTGAGGACGAATTTTTCATCGGAGTTTGGGCTCATCAGTGTTGCAGTTCGCAACTTTTGGAGGTCATAAAATCCTCCTCTAGCGATCTTCCAGGCTCGAAAAAACCCTACCCGTTGTTACTATTAATACAACTTGAACTCCGGTAACTTAGTGAATATGTCATAATTATCGTTACGCGTGCATCGAACAGGGAAACTAAAAACACCTGAGACCCACAGGATTGATGACCCATTTTGCTTTTTAACTCTTACTGATTTGAATTTTTAGATCAATGCCGTATATTGGCATTTCCATCCACTTTGTTCTTCGTGGGAGAACGTCTTATCAACCACACCATAGCAAACATCAGTGTGATTGACAGGGATACGTGTGAATATCGTTGCTACTTGGACCACAACTGCATCAGTGTTAACTTTTATTTTGGAGAAAACGGTGCAGAACCACACAACTGTGAACTGAATAACTCAACGAGTAAAGAGTATGATAAAGATCTGGTGAAAGCAGGGAGCTACGTGTACCACGGAACCAAGGTACCAGTCGTTAAATAGAAATTGCACTACTTTCTCTTTCTCAATTCATCATACCTAATATTCATGTCTGGAAAACGCCTTTTATTGATCATTTGGTATTTTTACATAAATCTTAGACAAGTGCTGATGTCGTTACGGATCTTTAGTACAAAAGTACCAAAAAAAAACAAAAGTCCTTTGAGTCTCCTGAGGACACCTAACTCTATTAAGAAAAGCAGGTTTTTTCTTCAAGTCATTTCAGAACGTTGGTCACCGGCCTTGAGCAAATAATTGATCGCTGTTTTTCTTGCAATGAGGAAAGCACAACAATAATAAATGGAATGGCCTTTCGAATGCATTTCTGCAAAAGTTAGTTAAATTCAATTGGGTTTCAGGCTTGAATTGGGTTTAACAATCGAAATAATTAGATACATCTCATGGCTGAAGAGTGAGTACGACCATGGATATAACGATACAGTTGAGCTATGAGCGGGGTTAGTGTGTGCTGTTTTGGGAAAGACAGTTTACTTTATAATAGCCTGTCTAAAAAGACGACCTTTCCCGATTTTTCTGAGTAATGGGAGTGTCTTCACGGGCTTCATTTGAAATTCCTTTCTCCAACAAATTGTTCTCAGGTTCTCGGCGAAATTTCGAAGATGGCTGTCAAGATAGTAGACAGTTACTCCTGACATCCCATCCAGGGGAGCGAAAATTCTTCTTGTCGCCTCATGCTGAAAATGTGGTATATTTAGCTCTCGAAGTTTTGCAATATATCTCATACAGAATTTCTCTTTTAACGCCAGTGACGAGTTTTCTTTTTGTTTGTTTTTTTTTTATTGTTGTTGAAGAATTTTTGCGCTCACGCTCCATGTAAAAACTACGGCACCTGCCAGTCGGGATTTACAAGAAAACGATATCGATGTTTATGTGCGTCTGGATTCACTGGCCACGACTGTGAGGAAGGTGACGCTTAAAATGATAGAAATTAATTTTTCTTTTTATTTTAACACAGTGGTCTATTGCTTCAGAGGGTTCAAGACTTAAAATCGGTTGAACTTGTGACACATATTTAATAAGACCCATTATGGGGGAAAAGAAGTATGGGGGCGCAAATTCAAATTTCATGCTCTTTTTCTCAACTCTGAGTATTGTGTCTTGTTTAGGATGAACAGGATTGAACTTGAACCACCTCCCCTAAGTGCTGCTTTCATTTTCTGTTTCAAAGACTATCCTGCTTCGTTCAAGTTGCAGTCTCACCCCAGCCTATGATAGGCATTCTGCGCCGGGAAAAATGGGGCGAAGAATTTTCCTCTCCGCAGCAGCTCCTCACTCGAAACTGCTGGCAAATAGCGTAACACATCATATAATTTCAATCATCGATGAGTGTGTTCTAAATTTTCACAAGTGTAGCGAGTATGCCAGTTTCACCAATACCGAGGGATCTTACAAGTGCTCTTACAATCCTGAATTCAGCGGGGATGGCGTTAAGGATAATAACTGCTAGATAAATATCAAGAAGTTTATAGAATGCTTAGTCATGCTTACATCCATGCTATGGAACTTTCTAGAACATTCGATTATGTCACGTAGTCATGATGTAATACTACCAAAATAGTTGTGTTGTAAGCTACCGGGATGTTCTAGAATACTTTGTAAATGTTTATATGGACTCATTCGTGTCGTAATAGTAGTTGCTGCTGTCGAGAGTTATCAAGTTACTTTGAAAGATTGTTTATTTTGAGGAACTTTGGAAACAGCTGCGATATAGACTGTAGAGGGCTTAAGTGAGGTTTATTTTTGTACTGTTTTTAGGAACAGCTACTATTAAAAACATCACAAGTTTTGTTAATAAATTAGTTAGTTTGTAGGATTGTGGAGTTCTTTCTGTCGGTCAGATTAATATTGATAACTGCAAAGATACCATCCTGCAAAGCATGATCTTGTTAAACAGAAAAATTACACGTGCATTCCTTACTCCCTAAAAACACCCATTAGCCCCGTGAATAATTCTAGTGGTGACAAAAAAAATCCATATACTTTCGTTATATAGACTCATCCCCTTCTCATAGTTATTCTTTATCGCTATACCTGAAACACAGTCCTTATTTGGTTTCAGACATTGACGAGTGTTCTAAAAACAGCCATAACTGCAGCTACACAACTGCTACTTGCACCAATACCAATGGATCATTCAAGTGCATTTGTAAACCTGGATTCAGTGGTGATGGACACAACTGCACAGGTACTGTACACTATTTAAAGCATGATAATTTTTCATTTCACCACAACAAAACCTACGCAACTGGCCGAAGTAGAGTCATTGTATATACTAACCGTTTATTAGTAAAAACGTGATGATCATATCGTGGAGCCCTCTCTCCCCTTTTCCCAATCAGCTTAGGTGTTCGTTATCATGATCACGAACACGGTGTGTTGATTCTAATTCAGACATCGATGAATGTGCCAACACTACCCACAACTGCAGTAGGGACAATGCCACTTGTACAAACACCGCAGGGTCGTTCCATTGTTCTTGTAATCCTGGATTTATTGGAGATGGACACATCTGCCGAGGTAAAATCTTACACATCACATTTTACGCCACCTAGCCTCTATGACGTTTGCATAAGCGCAGACGTTTGACCATTGTGTTAACATCGTGTATCATTAATTTTGTGTGTACACCATTGGGTTCATTTTAGACATCGGCGAAGGTGCTGAGAATACCTCGAACAGTAGCAATGAAAACGCTATTTGTGAAAATTCCGATGGATCTTCGAAGTGTATATGTAAACCTGGATTCAGTGGGGATGGACACAATTGTACAAGTAATAAATTTTCTTCAGGCCAAATCAGTCATTAATGAAGGCATTACAAATAATGTCCTGTTATAATAATAAAAGAACCCTAAATATCTTGGAAGAAGTTGCGTTTGATGATCCAGATAATACTTTACTCTTTTTATTCCATTAGATATACAATTATCGTCAGTTAAACTTGATCAGCAGGCGTTGTTGTTGTCACGACCAGTTTTTTTTCATCATATTATTTTTCATTTATTTATATATTTTTTTCATTATATTTTTTAAATATCTGTATATTTTTTCATTCTCTCCCTACAATCATGGTGGCACACATCATTGAGTTGATTTCATTGCAGACATTGATGAGTGTGCTCAGGATACCCACAACTGCAGTAGGGACAATGCCACTTGTACAAATACAGAGGGATTGTTCAACTGCTCTTGTGATCCTGGATTCAGCGGGGATGGACACAACTGTGCAGGTGTGAGAATTTTTTAAAGTATGATTGCTTTCCCGTTTCAGCAAGTAACACATACATGGTCTTACCTTCTTGTCCGCAAAAATTTTAAAAGAGCCCTACTCTTTTTGGTTTCTTATAAGACAACATTTGATAAATCTAATTAAGACATTTTTAATTAAGAATTTTTTTGGACTGACTAAGTTGTCTTTACTATAATTTTTCCATTGTATATTGAAGCCTTCTTACTTGTGTGAGATTGGGTACAATCATTTGATTTCATTGCAGACATCGACGAATGCGCTACAAGTACCCATAACTGCAGCAGGGACAATGCCACTTGTACAAATACCAAGGGATCGTTCAACTGCTCTTGTAGTCCTGGATTCACCGGAGATGGACACAACTGTAAAGGTGATGAAAATTATCAAACCATGGTGTTCTGTAGTATCAGCACATAAAACATTCAGATCTGCTTGCACAAAATACGACATACATAATGACCTGAGATTCTAGACAATGGATTAACAGGCGTGACTGTCATCCCCACAATGCAAATTGGAGACCTACCCCAGCCCCAATTCCCCTTCAGCCCGGTTACTCATTATTATAATCATCGTACGTTCTATTGATGTCATTTTAGACATCGATGAATGTGCTAGAGATACCCACAACTGTAGCAGGGACAATGCTACATGCACAAATATCGAGGGATCGTTCAACTGCTCCTGTAAGCAGGGATTCACTGGAAATGGACACAAATGCGAAGGTAGAATTCTCGAAACATCGTATTATCTAACAATCCATTCAATGTGGGAATCTTCTCAAAGCTCTGTCAATTTTTGTCGGCTTGCTTTTTTGCTTGTTTCCACTGACGGATAGCCTGACACACGCTTCATATTTACACAATTATCTTTTCGTTATAAGACAAGGTCAAATTTCTTGGGTTTCTTTGATAGGAACAACGGCTCTGTGATCCTAGTTGTAATTCACTTTTACCCACCGCTTTGCCTGGATTAACTGTCGCAATCATTATCAATTAGGATGAATATAGCCTTGGGGATAGAACCTGTAAGAGAAAGACCTCATTTGTTCCTTAAGGGCGCAAATCGAACGTTTGTTTATTGGACGACTGACTGATTTCGATGTTGATTTGAAAGTTGTCCATCAAATCGAGGTATGTCTCTGGGTAAAAAAAGCTTAACTTTTGGATAGCCTCTGTTAACGTCAAACTTTCTTTAAAAGATCCTAGTCAACCACGCCCCTGTCTTTGTTTACATACGGGCAACTGCGGAGAAAATCGTTGATCTTACATTCAATTGCTGGCCCGTCAACACTTTTGCCAGGTACAAGGAAAGGATTCGCAAAAGGATAAGCGTTCAGCAGCAACCCAAGAACAAATCCGACGCGCTCTACATTTAATGAAAACCTACAAAGCCTCAAAATACGCGTAAAGGGAGTAGAAGATACCTGAAAAAGTTCTGGAAAAACATATATCTGGAGTTAACTGCCCTGGTAGAGAAAGGTCACCCAAAAGCAAAAAAAAATTCACACAGAATAAAATATTGCTTTGCTTAACCAAAGGAACATACTGATGAGGGATTGGCCCCTTATTTAAACCAACGCACTTATTCACAAAGGAAAATCATTACATTATAGCGGAGCTCGCATAGCGTAACCTCATAATTATACAAAATCTCAGTAACCCATCAAGCCGAAAAAATTTGGATCTACGACCGTACGACCGACCATACAAGGTGCTACGTTTAGCATACGCGGCCAGCTGTTCCACGGGCACTATCTTATAATCAGTCCCCTACACGGACACGGAGAGGTTGCGAATGAAAATCCATTAATGTTATCACGCACTTTATCCATAGTAGGGGCTTTAGTTTCGTTGAAGAGACGTGCGGGAAAAAAAATGCGAGCTCTGCCTTTAGGCTTGCCTAAATCTATATATTATCTTGGTTAGAACTAGTCTCTGACAGTAGTTTGAAAACACTTGCGAATGGTAGGAGTGTCACAAGTCGAGCAGGCTTCTCGATACTTTTTAACTGGTCAGTTGCCTCTTGTGACCTGCACCTCGCGCAAGGCATATCCACGCTTTAATGCAGCACAATATCTACAAATTAGTAACTACTTAGACCTTCGATGTCAGGACCAACCTTACTGTCATTCCACAGGTTGAATGTTTTGCGTCTGCTTCGCAGTTTAGGTCTTCCATGTGGAAAAACACGAGATGTCATCGACGCTTCCATTTATAAACCAAAATTCTCAAGAAAATTGCGAGAAACCACTAAAATAACTATCCGGAATAAACTACTGATAATTTCAGAAGACTTTTACGACAATTTAAGATTTCAGCATATTCAAATCGCTCAGATACACTTGGATACTGATAGACCACAATGGAAATTTCACGAATTTAGATGACATAGAAAATGGCGGGCTAATTGCGCAATGAGATCAAGCTCCATACTTATTCCCAATTACGGTTATAGTTACAGTCTATTAAAATCATTTCAGACATCGATGAGTGTGCTGAAGATCTCCGCAGCTGTAACAAGGACAATACCATATGTTCAAATACCGTGGGATCATTCAAATGCTTTTGTGAGCCGGGATTCATAAGGGAAGGACACAGCTGCCGAGGTAAAATCCTATACAACGAACACTGAAAATTAGGAGCATCGGTAGCATTTTAGCTTTGGTCTGCACCTCTCAGTAGTAGCTCTCGAGGCTCCGAGAGAGTTGCATGGCATTCTCCTCGATCTTTCTCTCTCTCCTTTTTCCTGGTAATTCGGTATTGGAATCTTCAGAGACCTAAACTTTGATCATTAGCAATGAAGCTACCTGCCTTTCAAATTTCTAATTTCTGAGATCAAATTCCTCGTTGAAAGTTTAAGAGAATGTCTCTGTAAGAGCGGTCCGGTCGATTTTGCTTGAGACACGGATTTCGCTCGTTTCTCGTGTGTTGTAAGACATTCATGTACCTATACTAAAACCACAATTAGTTTGATCGGATCTCTTTATTTTTCAGAGTTTTACGGAAATTAAATTTCACTCGAGTGAAGGCTTGTCGTGACACTTTTCAAGACTTTAATTTCATACAACTTTGGTGGAAAATTTACAAAAACCTACGGAACTCAGCAAAAAACAAATATCACAGCCATGTATATTAACTCTATCTTATCTATCGAGGCGACTTTCGTAACCATCACGTGTCAATCAAGGAAACAGGAAGACTTGAATGACACCTTATTTGTTCGCCTAAATCACACACGCCAAAACCGATCAAATTTAAGGTAAATTTTTGAAAAAGTGAGGCGTTCTTAACTGATCCAACTAACATAGCTATGTTATGTTACTTCATTCGTACTTCACATTCGAGTCGAAGCTTGGGTGGCACAGGTTATTTCTTGCCGTGGAATCGACGAGGGGAATTCGAACACTAGTTGTAGTGTTTGAATTGTTGGAATAAATGGTCGCATGGGGATGGTAAGTTTAGCGAACAATTTCAAATTTTGCCGCTTCAATTGAAAGTAAAGTTCATTTGAATTGCTTTCGTATGTATTTCTTACGGTTTTAAATCTACCTGCTTGATTTATATCGGTTACGCTTCATGTTGACAAGTCCCTCAAAATGGCGGCCAAACTTGGAGATTGCCGAAAATTAGGTAAGTTCACAGAGTTATAAAGTTCTCGTAAAGGTCGGGCCGCAAAGTTTTTTTCTGTAGTTACCTTTTCTATGGCACCTACTTCCTAGCTATGTTAGTTGGATCAGTTAAGAACGCCTCACTTTTTCAAAAATTTACCTTGAATTTGATCGGTTTTGACGTGTGTGATTTAAGCGAACCGATAAGGTGTCATTCAAGTCTTCCTGTTTCCTTGATTGACACGTGATGGTTACGAAAGTCGCCTCGATAGATAAGATAGAGTTAATATACATGACTGTGATATTTGTTTTTTGCTGAGTTCCGTAGTTTTTTGTAAATTTTCCTCCAAAGTTATATGAAATTAAAGTCTTCAAAAGTGTCACGACAAGCCTTCGCTCGAGTGAAATTTAATTTCCGTAAAACTCTGAAAAATAAACAGATCCGATCAAACTGATTGTGGTTTTAGTATAGGTACATGAATGTCTTACAACACACGAGAAACGAGCGAAATCTGTGTCTCAAGCAAAATCGACCGGACCGCTCTTACAGAGACACTCTCTTAAACGGCTTGAGCTGATGGGTAGCGTACCCACGTGAGCCCGAAATGCGCCTTGAATAGTCAAAAAGTTGAGTGGTAAGAATTTTAACATGTAAGAACTTTCAAGAGGACGAAAAGTATGATAAGGGAACGAACCAAAAGGACCTTAATCAAACAATTAACGCAAAATTGAGGTTACCTTCTATATAACCCTACATTCCATGACGTATTTACAAACCTTGGTGAAAGTGGAAGTCACGGTCCAACAACGTCAAATAGTTCCTACGCAAGTAAGACCAAGTAAGGACCATGATAGACAAGTAACGATTCTCGAAAGTTTTAAATCAATATAAATATGTATCACAGGCCTAAATGGCTTTAGCCGAAAGGGTATAAAAACTGATCATATTCCGTAGAGTACCCTAGAATTACACCATTGCCTTGGTTGGGGGTATACGTTCCCCGATTTTCTCTACCAGCTGGTTTTCAGGGGTTTTCGTGTCCGGCCTTGGTGCGTTTAGTTTCCTTCGATCGTAATTGTGATAAGCTTTAATAGGCGTATTGGTGCTAAATAAACGGCGCATTGGGTTGGCTAGCCAACAAGCAGGGGCATCAACACTTTGTATGCCCGGCTGAGTAATAGAGGCAAAATAGGGCCCGTCCTTGGTGCACAAGATACAGTTTATCTACAAAAATTGAGAACATAAAGACAAAAGTGCAAGGAAAACAATGACAAAAAATAGATTAATAAGGCTGTGTTCTATATTAACGTGTCCTGTGCACGCCTCTTCTACACCGAGAAAGAGCTGCAATTATGGACAGCTGTTTTGTTGTGGTTGGGTGTCATTAGCAAGGTGTCGCAAAGTAGAAAGAAACGCAACAAGCAATGCCACGGCTAAGCAAATGTAAGTCTGGCGATGACACAAGTTGAAATGCAAAAGAAAAATACCGTAACTTAAATAAAGCTACGTGCACAACGTGATTGTTAATCCCGTTTTCTCAGTCAGTACTGTAAGTTACGGAACCTTGTTTTTTATTTCTTTTCCTGCTCGAATTTCTGAACCTCCTCGTGGTTGGGCCATAAATTCGAGAGGAAAAATAAGGTCCGTAGCTTAGTGTACAGACCTCGAATTCGAGGTAAGAGGTACTATCTACATTTGTATTTAAAAAAAAAAAGATGTTACACTTAAAGTAGCAATTACAAGGAAATCGCAAAAGAAAATGCTGCGGCGTACGTAGAATCCGTTAAAAATCTGATTACCAGTACGACGGGCGTGTTGAAAAAATATATCAAAATGGTTATGAATTTGCATTTCTTCCAGCTCTATCATCTTGCGAGGCTTTAGGAGTGGAGGATCCAGACATTATACCTGACGCCCAAATCACTGCGAGTTCCAATTATGATAGCTTTTATCCACACAAAGGACGGCTCAATGGAGACAGCGCTTGGTGTCAGCGGCCTTCTAAAATCCCCGATAGCTATATACAGGTTGATATGGGAGCAAGGCGCGCAGTATGTGGAGTCGCCACACAAAAAACGGCACAAGGAAAGGCACAAGGATCGTTTATAGAAAGCTACACGCTGTCCTTTTCTACTGATGGCACCAGCTGGACTACATATAAAGAAGGAAACGTCGAAAAGGTATTAAACATGATGGACACTTTTTAGTACGCTGTTAATTCTATTTCTTCTTTAAACATTTTCTAGTCTAACGTTTTTTCTATGCGCATGCGCAGGCTGGGGGAAGAATTACCGGTTGGTAAAAATTGATGTAAGAAAAATAAATAACTTTAAGGATAAAGAGTAATTTCGGTTATCTCCAAAATTTGGTGTTTTTCACATTTTTTCATCGAAATAATAACAAATCTTGTCCTCTTCTCCGCTGAAAACATGTAGAGAAGTGTTCCGGTTCCCCTGTGTCCAATAGACGTCATGATTCTGACTACGGAAACACATGTTAGCCGTTACCTTTCCACAATGGAAACAGAGATTTCAGTAAGACTTCTGTCACCGGAATTTTGGTTTTATGTCCAGTGATATTAGCGAAGGGGTTAAATGAGATCTGAATACAGATCTCGATAACAAATTAAATCGGGGGGGGGGGATCTCACCGGAAGTAGCTTACCTGAGAGTAAATTTTCCTTAATGATTAAGAGGTTTCTCCTTTTTTTTTCATTTCAGATCTTTAGAGCGAATTTAGACTATAATACCATTGTAAAACATACACTGAATAACCCAGTCCAAGCGAGATACATTCGATTTTATCCGGTCACCTTTTCTCGGATCCCTTGTATGAGGATCGAAGTGTTCGTGCAAGAAGAAAATCAAGAACAGGGCAATTTTTTTTAGTCTTGTATAGTGGAATGGTTCAAGTGTTGGTGAATGCTTTAAAAAGCCAGACGTGACCTAACTGTGGAAGTATTGAAAAGTTTTCCACCTTTTCCTGCGTAGTTTACGGGCCGTTTCTCGAAGGTTCCGATAACTTAACGGGCCCCCAGTGCTGTTCTGTGCTAATCTTAAAATTCTGATTAAAAAATATTGCCTCGGGTCCGTTAACGGAACTTTCGAGAAACAGACCCCTGGACCCATAGCGAATGTGTGCATGAGATGCAAGTCGCGTGTATCATAGTTACATTTGCTGTTTTATGTTTATTTTTCGTAAACATGAAAATTAATGTTCTTGTCATCTCAAATCAAAGATTTTGAATTTTCTTTAAAAGCTCTCCAGCCAAGCCAGTGATTTATTATGAATTCTGTATAAAAATGTCTTCCCTTGTCGTTAAAAGAAAGATCGAAAAAATAAACGAAAATGGGATGTATTTGCGATAGACACAATTTTAAATTTTTAGGAATTAGAAGCGGTTAAAAAAAGAAACATCTCAAAGGTTTGGACCAATAAGAACCGCCAGAAATTTCCTGTAGATCGACTCAAAAGTTCGGACAAATCAACGAATTTGAAGAGCAACAATTCACTTTCTCATTTAATGCGCTGTTAAGTAGACAGGTGTCACAACAAGTCAAAAAATACAGAAAATGCTCGTCGTATCGGCTCTTTCCCTTCGTTGTTTTGGTAGCCATTTTGGAAATGTAGCCGGGAATTTTTATGGAAGGTACTTCATATGTGATTTATTATAGTGTATATGCAAGTACGCTAGTCATCAAATCAGCAGTCAACTGTTTACAACGTTAGAAAATTTTCTATGCGGAACTCTGCCGAAGGGTGTATAAGCGTGTGTGCGTGGGTCGTGTGAGTAGTTGTGATATTTTCCGCTTGGCAATCACAATTTAAATATTACAACACTGCTACAATATCGGCAATGCATCTCATTACTAAAAGTTACTTAAAGTTTAACCCATGTCTGATTTAGCAAGCGATTGTGAGAGGCAAAAAGTCCGGGATAATCTTCGAATTAGTAGCTCAGCAAAAAAATATCGCAGCCTTGAAGATATTGACGACTCTCAGATTGCCCTGTCGGTTGAAATACCAAATTATCTTCTAAACGAATGGCATGGTAGAGTTAGCAAGAGCGATCCTGGTAGCAAGCGCTCCCAACTACATCACTCTTGATAATGATTTGATTCCTCATCGCTGTGCTTGCTGACCATTCTCTCCACTTGATGTAATTTTTCCCCGGGTTTATATTTCCTTTTGCCTTTAAAATCTATTTCAAAATTCGCTGAAGAAAGATTATTTTTAGAGCAACATAATCTAAGCGATCTTTGTTGTTTTTGCCAACTAACGCCTTCAGACATGCTCCGTAGAACTTTGAGTACACCGCAGGCAAGAAGTATCACGCGAACGAAATGACCCAGATTTCTGGTAATGAACGCGCACGCTGTTGCGCAATTTCGTAGGAGGCCATTTCAACGTTCTGTTAGCGTCAATGAACTGTAAAACGCACGAATCAGTTGAATGAAATCTTATTTCTGTACAAAAAAGCCTGTTAAAAATAAATTAGTCATTCTTTTAAGTTAAGAGCGACGGTCAGGAAATATCGACCAAAATCTTAATTTCGTGGCAAGAGTTGAAAAATCGCTTTCTTTCGTTTTTGTCCATGAATAGCTTTTAGGTAGATAAGATACCTGATGTGGATTGTTCCCGCCAAAAGCTTTTTATTTTTTAGAAAAATTAGAACATCCGTTTTTGTGGTCGGAGTCACAAAATTGGCTAATCATTTACGTGAAATTTGCATACATCAACTTGCCTCTCGTTCGCAAACAAAATCGCACGTAGAAATTTGGACACTTTATTTCAACAGAATCACTGTTCTTCTTTTACTAGAAGATTCTTTTAGAGCAAAAGCGACACTCACCGAGCAGAAATTATTCAAAAATGAGGAATAGGTTTTATGGATAACAAAAACTCCGTTTTGTTATTGATTTTCGACGGCAATATTGCACATGTGGTATAACTCCAAATTGACTTCATTCTAGTTAAATCCCACATTTAGACATACATCTAAAACATACCTGCGAATTAGCTTGGGTTATTGAAGGAAATCTCTATAAGGCGGTATCGAAGTTAAGGAATTTTCATGGTGGGTCGTCGGTAATTGTGTAAACACTTCCAGTTTCGAAATCCATGAAACTGGATATTTGATCCCCAAATACTCATTTTTCTTAATCCTTGTAGGTTTAACAGTTGCAAAGTTGCGTTTCTACTTAAAGAGTGAGATAGAAAAGCCAAACTGGGTGAATTTTAGCCATTTTGAAACGCTAAACTCTATCGACCGGAGACTCGGCGTGACGAATTGTTTCGTGACTAAACGTGATATTTGGGAGTCGATCAGTCACGGAATCACAATATTAACAATGCATTTCTTGACGGCGTATGAGAACAGTGTTTTGAGGAAGAAAAAATCGATCGTCCTAGACAATTAAACAGAAAGGTAAAAGATTCAAACCAGAAGGGGCTCCTGATTCAAGGTTATGTCTTGACATCAGTTGCGTGACGGCGAATATGGAAATTATATGCGCAAAGCGCAAGCTGTGAGGTGGGGGACGGGGAGGGGATCAGGGCAGCCAGAAAAATAGTCTTTCATGGAATAAATCGACGACATAATAATCGCTAAAAAGACTCTAAAAACGTTGCGGTTTTATTTTTGAACTTCTCTAAACAAAACTACTTATGCCATTACCAGGATACAGGAGTCGAGTATCGGCTCCTAGAAAACCATATCCGAATCTTACTCTATACAACTTCATTCTTTCACTTTAAAAGACGAGCAAAAAAAAAAGGAAATAATGCGAAATATTTGTTATCAACCATTTTAAGCACGCAACTTGTGCTGCACCTATGTTTTTAGCCACTATTGTGAAATACTGCACAAAAATTGACTTCTCGGTGGAAAAACAGCGTAACACATAAGACACAAATGTACCCCCTGTTTCAAAACCTCGAAACAATTTTCTGCTCTGCCTCGTCAAAATCGGTTAGGGAAATTACGCTAGCTAATGGTCTCCTACGAAGATAATAAGGCGTCTCGACGGATCATCATATTGACAATTCTACATGTATTTATGAAGCAGATAACAACTTAAGCAATTAATTTTGGTCCGAAGAGCACTCTCTTATTTTGTTGTTAACAGGAATGTGCCGCTGAAGAGGATATGACAGGGGTCTTCCTATATGGGAAGCATTAAACAGGGTAAACGTTGCGGTGCGCAGTCTGAATGCAAAATACCAAACATTTTTTAAATCTAACTCTACCTATAACTCTAAAAAAAAACTGGATTCGGTTTGTGAATTAAATGAATCATGGCCAGAAATCAAGGACAGCCAGCGGTTTTGACCGTACGCTAATTTTTAGGGATTTTGAATAGCTAATAAGGATTTATACATTCGCAAAATGGCGGGGAAGCGAACGTATACTTTTTACCGTGCAGTTGATTTACAATTTTCTAGCCTCAACTAATTCTACTTGACATATGTAAAAACAAATAAATGCGAAACCTAACACTGGTTCTAAAGTCCAAGCTGTGCAAAATCTAACCTGAATCCCTATTAGACAAGCACCAACCCTTTGCTGATGCTTCCCTGTGATAGTTCGATCGTGACAAAACGGGGCTCCCTGTGTCGCTCTGGCTTGGTAACCTCTCTGTTTTGAAAATGGCGGCTGATCGAAGGAGTTACTTGAAAAAGTCTCCAAAATGCCTTCTTTTTCGATCGCTTCGTGCAGTAATGGCGCAGAGATTCACTCTCTGGAATTTCTATATTTCAGGGAAAAAACGAACTGGTTTAGCAAAGAAGTTAGGCCTCTAAAACCGTACAAAAATGAAGATAAACATATCCTTCAAGAACCAGGACGTGGGGAAGGAAAAACCGACATCTAATGACCTTTTTTCTTGCTTAAAGAGAAGCGCGTAGGCAATATTACAGACTCTCGTATGGCAAGGAAAGCCATCTTTTTATGGTGACTCACGGATCAACTTTGGGAGCTTGACACATTGCCAAATGAACATGACTGAAAGCCACGATCGCCTTGCGAAGGTTTAGACGAGGGGAAGTGAGCGATTCTTCGTCTAACTTTATTTATCCTTAAAGTTTCTTTTCTCCCCATTAATCCTTTATATGGTCGCCATATTTAAAGAACGGGAAAAGTAAATGATGCGCATGCTCCAGCGCCATGTTGTCCTCAATTTCTGGCCATGATGGGGATTCTGTAATGAGTCATCATGATAACAAGTTGGGTCCTGTCTTGATAAGGATGGCAAAACGAATGTCCTTTTTTGTCTTAAAAAGGTAAGTGACTCAGCGGCATAGGCCCACCTAACGTTCCCATAAGAACCTTCAATTTCCCAGGTTAAGATCTCTTTTCAGGGAAATACGAAAAACATCATCCCAATACAAGAAGATTCCCGTCAGAGCAGGGAAATCACACGAAAACCTGATCATGTCATTTTACTGTTGACACGAGCAGTTGCTGCAAAACGTGGTCAGTTTGTCGACGTAAGGCCTCTTCAGTCTGACTGTTATATGACTAACGTCTAAATCAAAGTGCTTGCACAATCTCTTCAGCATTTTTATGCTAAATTTGTTCAGTTTACCTTGCTTAACAAGGTCACACATATTATGACAGTCAAACACGATTGGATGTTGTAATGAAACTTCCCTCCGTACTTGATTTGTTAGGTCCTCAAGGGAACTCTCGAACTCCGCGGCTTCGTCATCATTTTATTCTGTGTCATCCTTGTCAAGTAAACTCTTTTGGGTAGCAAGGCGACTGAAAAAGCTGCTTATTTGTTGGCTGGTAAGGAACTCATCGCTGCTGAATAAGCGTTCTCCGTCATTTCCTCTGGCGTGCATCATTTCTTTTGCAACAACTACTGGGTCAGCTTTGCGTCCCGTGGTCTCACCAATATTGAACTTTGTGGATAGGTACTCTTTCTGCTTTACATTAAAACGTGTTCTTCGGTTCTGGGATGATCTTAATGCCCAGCCCATAGGGAGAGTAGACTGTAGTGGCACTTGTTTTGGCACTTCCTGAACATTTCGTACACAGGGAACGCCCACCGTTTGAACCTCCAGTCTCTCCGCATATCCATAAACAGCTTGGTCTAGGAGTGGTTCTCGTTCGAGAGAACGTGTGTGTTTTCCGGAGTCTAGGTGTTGCTGCAGATTCGAGTAACGTTGGTAACATTTGATACATCCCTCTTCCGGACATGAAAAAAGACGAGCGTTGGAGGTTTCCGTTTCTGTTTCGTTACTCGAGTTTTCACAGGAACTATCTTCCTCGCTCTCCTGTCTCGGAACAGTATCTTTACGCTTGGATTTTCCAGGAGCAAAACTCGCCGTGACGCCTTCCTTATTTACGTCCGTTAAGTACGGAACTTCCGAATTTTCCGAGACGTTCAGCTTATCCCAAGGAGTGTATTTCCCTCTGCCAATTCTGTATGCTCTCCAAACTCGCAATCCCTTGTCATCGTACTGTACATTCGAAATTGAACCCACTCCATCAAGCTTGATGTTCAAAGAAGCTGGAGCTTTTGGGGGTCCACACGAAGTCACCCTCACTGAGGACATTCCACCGGCTGACAAAATGGCTTCTTTCATTTCTTCTGACGTTTCAATGTTGTTTCCGGAATTCAGGTAAATCTTCATGTGGGATTTTATGGCTGCGGACCTTCTGTCGCAAGCCCCTTTTCCTCCTTGAGGATCGCGAAAATCCATGCGCTTCACAGTCACGCCGTGATGTTTACCAACCATCTGAGCAAGGCTGATTGTGTTACCACAATGGTAACACCCGGCGTTGTCCTGCCAATAGTATACTCGCTGTAGGTGTGGCATGACGTCCTTTAAATCTTTGAGTACGTCAGACATGACGGACAGTACCGCACAGCTGTCTTGACTGCAGCTTCTGAAGACATGGCACATGGTAAGGGTTTCGTACTTTCCAGCATTACTTGTGCTTTCCTTTCTCATGGCGACAGACACGTGCCAAGGAATTCCCCGTTTCCCAAACCAATCGCGTTGGCTTTCACGATATTTTCGAGGAATAAACTTCATGGCCCAATCTTGTACAAGTAGAACCGATGCGTCGTCCAAGTCTCGGAGGATGTCTAGTCTTGCTTTATCTTGGTTCACCGAACGCAACAAATGAGATTTCCAGGCAATTATATCACGTTTTGCTTTCTCGGTCATGAATGCGAGCTCTTCGTGTATTTGGCCTTTGGAAAGATGTTCAAGATTCACCGCCATCATCTTGATTGCTTTGTCTATCTCCTCTATAGTAACGGCAAGGGAATTACACTGACCACAAACGTCGCTATGATCATGGGCACATGTAGCCTGGTAGTCAACATCTTTAGGGTCGCTGGGAGCAAAAACGATGCAATGATCTGGAATACTTGAACTCTCTGATACGTGAACCTAAGTGATTAAAATGTGCGCAAATCCTCAATTCTGAGGAATATTTACGTAATGCATTTATCTAATGCTATCTTCTAAAACATTTCAGAACCTAAGTATTGTGAAGCTGAATGCCGTAATATGGCTCTCAAAACTCGGTTGCCATGGTAACGTCAATGCTGACGTACATGTGACAAACGACTTTAAAATGTCCCCTGATGATTTTTAGGAAAAGTCGCTAGGTTTGGTGCTCAAAGCTTGAGCAGTTTTGAAGTTATTCAACTTTTAAGCGAAGGGGGGCTTCAAACCCTTCCCGGTCTAAGTAGGGTTAAGGGTGTGAATAAAATAGAAGAACGCATGGAATGCCACGAGTAAACGTAAAAGCTAAACCTCGCTCAACTTTTACGTTTACGTGCGACCTTTCAAACATTGCCTCTATTTAAATTACGCTCCTAAAAGCTATATGTGTATGCACGTGAAATTTATGCGACAGTGAATCCACCCTTATTCACCTACCTAGACGCGAGCAGTAACCAATTATAGAGCACTCATGTAGTAGGCAGTCGAGTAACATTCATGATACACCTACGCCAGGCGCGCAACAAAATTATTTCCCTTTTTCACTTTCTTATTTTACCTTGAAATCAGTCTTGAGGTACCGCTTTGCCTCTTTTAAAGCTTCCTTTTGTGTTTTTGCCCATGTAAGACCCATTCCGTTTTCCCCGAGCTGGTGCACAACGTTCGCAAGATCTTCAAATGCCTGCGCACCAGAACAGCTTACGTAATCTAACCCTTGCAATGACTTGCGAGTCGAAGCGGAACAAACATGCAGAATTCTTAGCAGTATACTGCGACTCATGGGTGTGAAATCATGCTCGGCAGAATATTTTTGGTACTGGCAAACGATTCGTTCAGGTATCATGTTCCGTACCACATTTGGAACTTGGATGACCTCGTTAGTTGACAATGTTATTGTCTTGGCTCCGAATGGAAGATCTTGAATTACATGGGAGCTTGTGATAAAGTCTAGGAAATGCGCTAATTTTGCTTCAGGTATGAATGACTTCGTTTGTGCATTGGTTGGCACCAGTTTTGCACTGCCATGGACTGCAGCATGCTGCCTGGCGACCTTAAACCGATAACTTGTTAGGCCTGGGATCCACTGTTGAATTGTTGCCAAGCTAACCTTATCCGCCATTATGGACAATATCTGCCTGCGAGAATCCCACTCGTTTGCATTTTTGTAGCAGTTTGCCAGCGTGTACATCAATTCTTTATCCAAACCACTAGAACAAGTGTGATTTCCAGTTTCATTCTGTTTTGAGGACATAATAGATTCCCAGAGAAGATCTGGATCATTAGGCGCTATTTCACCAAGAACAGCTGAAACCGCTTTCTTGGCTTTGCGCTCATGCAGTCGTCTGGTCCTTCCACTGGCATCGTTCCAAGGTGTCTTTAGGGTGTACCTAATAGGACTAACGTCTCGACTTCTTAAGAAACTGTTAAGGTGGTCAATAGGTTCTTCCGACTTCATTCCTGTAGTGCTTGTCTCGGTTTCTTCTAGGAGGGTTGATGGTAAATATAATGACGTTTCTTGATCTAGTAAGTCTTGTGCTACCACCGAACAAGGAGTACTTGCAGCAATTGGAAGGTTACACATCACGCCCTAGACAAGGACACAAAATAAATATAACGTAAACTGTATTAAAGAAAATTAATTGGGTACATAATTATCAAAGTTAACCAACACTTAGACAAAGATCAATAATCCCTCCTGATCTTTGTTGCCTTTATTATGGACCAAAAATAAAACCTTTTTTGCTACCTTCATTTATGATAAAAAGTGCCTAATTTATCACATAAAATACCTTTCATTATGACAAATAAATACGAACTTTAAAGCGAGTGGTAAAGGAACCCGGAATGGTATATTGGAAACCCAAAACGTTTTTCTGGGCGTTATTCACCGTATCCTTAACCTTGAGAAAATCATATGAACTCGTATCCCTTGCAGTATAAGGTAGAGGGATGCGTGTATGTAGGTAGGGGCAAGTGGAAGCAAAAATTGCAGTTTTTTTAAATTGAACCCTTTATTCTTAAAAGAACAATTTGGCCTCAGCGTACCATCGCGGACTACGTGGTCTTTAACTTATTGCCACTGCTTCAAGTTCTCAGATTTTGGTGAGAATAGAAATAGAAAATCCGCTGAATAAATTTCAACTGTGTGCAGACGCAAGGGCGACATAAAATGCACGGGGTATTAAACCTCTTCATTATCTGCGGAACTCAGGAGAAACTGACGTATAAGGCACAAAATAAGCATATGGCATTGTTTTCTTGGACACCAGCACACAGTCTGAGGTCTACGAAATCGGTTAATTTGTGCTCTCTATCCCTATTCGTTACATTTTAAGGAAAGGCAGCAAGGAAACGGGGCCTGCTCAAGCAGACTTTGTGATGATAAGGTCCCTATCCATTTTTTTTTTTATTTTTATCTTTTTTGCCCAGCGGGCCTTGTTTGGTGCCACTGTTAATAACACTATTTCCATTGAGTGCCAGTTCAGAACTTACAGAAGTCTCGATGGTCTCAGTTTCCTCGTAAGAAAGGTTCTTGGTCTCCGGAAGCTTTGTGGGCAGCTCCCCTATTTTCTGCATGTCAAGATTAACCCGGCAGTTGCGACAAATACCTGTTGAGTGAATCGATGGAAAATGCAGGTTTTTGCTGATACGATATAATCACTATTCTGAACAACTACTGTCTTAATTTACACAAGTAAGGGAACCTGTTTTAAAAAACTTAAATGATAGATTTTCCTGCCCTTTCATATACTTCAACTCTTCAATTCCCTACCCTTTGATTTACCTGAAACCTGATAAAGGTACCCTTTAGGGGCTGAGTCTCCCTGTAACTATCTATAGGCCATCAGGGAATCTGCTTTAAAAAGCTGTAATTTTAGGAGTCCGGTGAAGGCTTCTAAATTTACCTTTTTGCTGCTACAATCACTAATATAAAATGTTCGAATAATGAAAGGAAAAGAAGCACGTAAATGAACAAAGGCTATTGAATTTGCGACCGTCACGGCTACCTAATTATTGAAAAAGTCAAAAAAGAAAAAAAAAGAAAAGTGCTTACAAAGTGCTTTAATTGAAGTGTCAGATTGGACCGCCATTTTAGAGCTGGTCTGTTTGGTTGAAAAAGATGAAAAATGATGTATTCATACCTGAACCAACTGGAATAAAAATTCCCAGTTTCTTCCATATCAAATAACAAGCACTTTTGCCAAGTCCTCTTTCTGCCTTTGCGTTTTTTTGGGCTTGTCCGCCGTGCTTCGAGATTGGCGGAGGAACTCGGCACAGATTCGATCCTCGACGCCACCCAATACCAAGAGATGAGCGGTGCCGGGGACAAATCGTTAATTCCGAAAGGTCTAACTCCGAAGAAAAGGATGTAGATACTCTTCCCAAAATAAGTTCGATTTCGGTTTCTACGTCAGTTATTGACAAGGAAGACTTATGACCCGCGATGTCTCTTTTGCAGTTCAGAAATGTAATAACCTCAGTTGATCTGCTCCTATCTCTGGGGTCATAAGAGCAAGAACCGCCGACTAAGGATCTAAAAGAGCACTTAACGTCCATGATGACACAAAGCTGGCAAAACAAATTCACTCCAACTTCGCTAATTAAATTTTCCCTCTTTGCATTTAATTGACTAATTCAATTTACTACGGCTAGTGAACTGCTTCGAGCTTTAGCCAACTCTGTCATTTCTTCAACAAATAATAAAAATGAATCCTCACAATTGAAGAAAATATCAATTTAAAAAGCATTTATAATTTTTGTCTTTCTGTTCCGATTCTTCTGAAACCAAAGGAAGCGAAAAAAACAAGTATAAAAGTTAAACAGGTTAGCCGAGAGCTAATCAAATTACATCCTGATATTTATCAGGGAAAACATCTTACACTGAAAAGGGAAACTTCCACCTTAACAATGAGATATAACAACCTCTCTTTGGCCGACTACCTTTTTTTCAATAAAAAAAGGACGAAAAGCTCACATCAGAATCGTTTTCAGTACGCTTTCGTGTATATTCCGGCCTGCTGTGTAAAAACTCCGCTTGACGTTATGGTCACGCAACAAGAATTGTTTACTCAGCCTTTGTAAAAAAATTTGAATGAATTACGGTCATTTCAAAACCTTCGCGTGAGGCGCTGTAAAGAAAACCCATGCTGATTCTAACATATTATCAAGGACAACCTTAAATCCCTCTAATGACATAGTTAAAAGGAAAATCTGAATTATATCACATGGTGAAAAAAACATTTGAATTAAGGAGGTATTTGCGGGATTTTTCACGTTTAAAAATACAGCACTTTCCTGCGCGTTGTTTGCTATTTATGAACAACAATAAAGATAAGTCATATAGTTTCTGGGAAAGTACGGCACTCACTCTATCAAAATTCG
The DNA here is from genome assembly GCF_964200805.1 of Pocillopora damicornis. Lineage (NCBI taxonomy): Eukaryota > Metazoa > Cnidaria > Anthozoa > Scleractinia > Pocilloporidae > Pocillopora > Pocillopora damicornis. Next base: position 10,729,322 of record NC_142670.1, read on the forward strand.
GTGTCATGATCCTTTGAATCGTTTTTCCTTGAAGACCAAAAGTCACTTTAAAATATCAATTTCACACTTGCTTGCGGGACCTTTCGGGATCGTCGCGGGTCAAATTCGTTTTTCTCAGTTTTCTCAGAATTAAAGCGCTCCGGAAGAAAAAGAAATACATTAAATTTTTTCTATTCTTAGTAGCATTTTATAGTCAGAAAATAAGCGAAATTCATTTTTCAACTCTTGCCACTCAATGGTCGATATTTCCTGACCGTTGCTCTTAAGTGTTCAATGTCAGTTTCAAATACTTTTGCCCCCTACTTGGTAAGAGCCTTAACTACTCAAGAGGTCTCTATGAGTAAACATTTTTTACAATCTTCATTAACGTAATTTATCAATAACATTGGTTAAATAGTACTTTTTTTTGTCAGTGGCGAAAAGAGGACTATAAAAATATCACATCCTGTACGTGATATTTCCATCGGAAGATAACAGGTAAATTAATTTAGTTTGCTCCTTACCTCAGTGAGGTGGGTTGAGACCTTGTATAGAGGAGAGTATTGAAAACTGTTGTGACCTGCTTTAATTATTGATTGTGTGGATGTAATTTTAAGAACAACACAGGATAAATATTATCATTTTACCCAAGCTAGAGCTGTGTTGGAGAGAGACTTATCGTTGAGAGCAGAACATATTGTATGCAGTAAGTTGCTGGAAAAAGTATTCGGAGATGTATTGAATATTACAAACTGGGTGATTGAGAGGCTTCTAACCACATTAACTACCTTTCGTGTTTACTTTCAGCTTATCAAAAAAACTTTGTTTGTTTAGTGGCCCTCATATCTCGTCAAGAACAACGTGCAATGTTTTTTAATAAATTGGGTCTTTCTTTAAAAACGAAAATTTAACTGTTTCTTGATGCCTTAAAATCTTATGGCAAATGCAGCTAAAAAGTTGCTTTTCTACTTTTCGTAAAAGCAGCAGTTTTACAGTTTCTAACGTTTAACATCGCTTACATATTCTTCATTGGATAAAGTGAAACATCATTTGGTGTCCAAATTGGGCAGAATTGTGACATGAACTTGGCACTGAAGAAAGTTTGACGTTGTGTTTTACTTATTTGATACACAAGCAAAAGAAATTTCCAGCACATTCGTCTCTTGCAGACGAGAACGTAACGCCATAGAATATTCACGAAGAACCCAAAACATTCCATATACCTGAAACATTCGTAATGAACGTCTCTGAGAACTTCTAGTATATATATATATGTATGTATATAGTGTATATATATATATCTTATAGAGCTATATGTATCATAGCTCTTTTCTTCTTTGTCCAAATTGTGACAAAATTTTCCCATAAAGGTTAGCTTTAGTTTGAAACCAAAACTTGAATTGCATCTGCATTACAGCTTCTTCTTCATTGTCCAATTTATATCAAAACTTGCACAAAACGCTAAAAAGAATTCCGAATTATGGTAGCATTTCAGTACACGTTACACTAAAGGCCTGTCTTCAATCTTTTGACTACTGTATTTTATAAACTAAAGCTAAAGAATTCTGTTTGCAGTATAAAGCTTTAATTTCTTTGCTCAATTTGTGACAACATTTACACTTTAAACCTACATGTTAAATTATTCATACTTTTGAATACTTTTTTTGAAACTAAAACTAAAGAATTCTCTTTGCAGTGGAGCTCTTTATTCTTTGTCCCATTTGTAATAAAATTTACACAGAGCGCGTAAAGGTTGACTTCAAGCTTTTGAATTCTTTATTTTGAGACCAAAACCAAACAGTTCTTTAGAACTCTGGCCATGCAATGCATGAGAGGTGAGCTCAAAATAAATCTATATTTGAAATATTACCAAAGCAATTTTTAAAGAATTTCTAATTAGGATTACAATTCCTCTGAAGTACCTGTTAGAACCAGAAAATAAATCAAACTATAAACAACGTTTTTATTCTCATCATTTTATTTTTAGATAAGGCTCTTCTCGAAGACGGTAGAATAGACACCAATTAATCTTGAGCGACTAAATCTTGCTCGTAAACAGACAGTGAAAATCCTAAAGGGGGTAAGTTTCCAAAGAAACTGTAAGACTGCGTCGGTATTAGAAAATAACTGAATTTTATCAACTGATTTGATAGTGCATATAAATCGGCCATCGTAATAGTTTTTACAGCTGACGTTTTGAGCGATAGCCCATCGTCATTCGCTCTAACGAAGGGTTAGCAATCAAGAGGTCAGCTTTAGTAACTCTTTACAGCGGCCATCTTAGTTATCAACTCAGTTGATAGAACCAAATTATCATGAAAATCATAGTAAATTTTCAGGACAACATACCGCTACGCGGATTTCACACGTTTAGTCTGTTTTACCGTAGTGATGAATAATTTGAAAGGAAATTCCTGGTGATCAGATGTCGCAGAGAGCACAAAATTGATTAGCCTACGTATAGACGCACCCGCCCCACCCAGGTGAAACGGAAGCGAGGAAACGTGTTACCTTGCCTCCGTTTCATCTTATATAGCAGCTACAGGTTTTACAACCGGCGGCCAGTTGCATTATTCAAGTAAAAATATATTTTTTACAAATTTGGTTGACTTTTTTATTTGCCTTTATTTCACTAAAGCACAATAAGTTGCAAATGATTCAGTGAGGCTATCACAACTGCTATGGGAATTTAGAGCTCAGCGCTGATTTGTGATTAAAGACTAAAAAATGGATTCATTGATAACGCAGCCACTGACGAAGAAAAAAAAACCGCGAACGACTGGGTTTAAGGGAACAAAGGTTAATATCAGACATCAATATACATGGAAAAAGTCTCGCTGCCTAAATTTAAATAATGCTACTTAAGTAATGGTTAAACTAAGTGAGAATTGGGAGACCCGCAGTACTAAATTTACGCAACGTTACACTTGGGGATGTAAGCGTCTTGTGGGCTGTTTTGACTTTTTGTAAAATAAGTAACTTAAAGATTACACAAGAATCCAGCACCAAACAAAGTATGTCACCGAAAGGACAGCGTATACAGAGAGAGCAATTCGACGAAGCCGTATCTTGCACGACAAATACTGAGTAGCCAGATGGCTTCAATTGCATAATCAGTCATAATTTATGCGTCGTGCTCTTTTCGGCACGGTGCTCTATTCGGCATTCTACAGACTCCAGGTAGGTGAGGTAACCTGCCTGGCCATGATCGAAAATAGCCCGTGTTTACATTCATTCTTACAAGCCGGGATCCCGGGGTGAAGTTTCTCGAGGTTGTTGTCGCGCTTGAACTGAGGGAGTTAAGATTTCTTTACGGCGACGTGTGGTAAAACGTTGGCGTCTTGTTGAGTTCAAAGTAAAACCGCGATTAAATTTCTGTCGAGGTTTCATTGCTAAGAGGACGTAAAAGTCGGTGTTTCACGTTTTGGTTCTGTATGGAACAGCTAGGAAATTTACAAAGTTATAAAACACGCGTGTTTCGCTATTATTTTGTTCATTTGTTCTCTTTGATATTCACTCCACTAGATTATGAATAAATAATACATGAAATTTATCACTACAATAAAGAAACGTTGTGGAGAAGGAGACAACCAAAAACGCTGACGCACCATGCTAGGGATGTCCTACTAATTAAGGTGTAAGAGAAATATATACAAATATAGAAATAAAAGTTCTAATTATCCTCAATAAAATTTAAAACATTCCTTTTAAAGGCTGCAATACTATTTGATTCTCGAATGTTATTAGATAAACTATTCCATTCATTAATTAGCTTAGATCCAAGTACCGCAAAGGGAATGGAGGTCACTATGCCATTGCATAGGGAGCTGATCAAATCCGATTTTGTACGACTTCTGATGTTTAGTGAAATATCCAAGTTCCTGTCCGTCTTAAACGATAACAACTGTTATTATTTGATTCATAACTGGATTCCGAAAGAAGAATTGCTGTTAATCTCCAATGAACCTTTTTTTTTTTCGTAAGTGACAATGAAGAAGCCAATCATATGAAATCTTATCTTCACTTGGAAAAACAAATGTCGACAAACGAGGCACAACGCACCAAAAATATCGCATGAGCGAGAAATGGAACCGCTCGTGCGAGAGACGGGGAGCGGGTCGCGAGACACGATAAGGCATGCAAGAAGCTAAGTATGACTTTATGACTGTCTCAGGGGTTTACAGTATAGTTGTGACTGTAAGGAAACAAGTCGTGGCACACTCTGTCGTCAACTTTGTGGGGTCACACAATTTTTATCGGTGCGATGACTCCCCCTCGATAGAAACCTTGTGATCGTAACCCTTTAACTCCCATGAGTGACCAAGACAGAATTTCTCCTTACAATATAAATACAGTATCAACCAGATGAGTAATGAGAATGTAGAAAAATATCAATTTGGGGAAAATAGGTTGATCCAATATTAAATTCTCTGATCTAATATTATAAGAATTGTATCGTTGACAGTAAGGAGAATTACAAATTTGACCTGGGAGTTAAAGGGTTAAACAATAATGGAGGTCGCTTCGTCAGCGCCAGTATCGAAATTAGCCGTAGAGTGCAAAATTTTGTTGGAGTGTTCTATGACGCTATGTTGAGTTATGGTTGTAAATGCTCTGAAATGCTGTTTGAAGCTGAACGTAAGGAAAAGAAATTCAATCGGTATTAAACTTAACATCAATTAGATCCGAAAATAGCTCCGGCTTAAACTCCATCAAAGTACTATTATTTGGAACGTTTCCAACTCACTCAGTTCAGACTGGAGTCTTGAACCCTTAAAAATCTCGATTTTCTAATTTTTACATGTTAATCAGTATGGGCACTTCAAGCCAACGGACTTCTGCAGTTTATCTCATTTATCGATTGCCTTCTAAATGTGGGAAGAAAGCATATTACTTTAAGTGCTGTTTATTCCATGCATTGCTGAGATCATGGTGCTGTAGAGCTTAAAGCAGCATTCTGATCGAACAGTATGATTTAAACCGCGATCAAATGTGTTATTATTTCTTTATATAAGAATTACCTCGATTACGTTTTAAAATATCGATATATGAAGAAAGCAAGTTTTTATTCAGCTCTACATACAGATGGTACGTTGCAAGGAATGTTTTTGTTTGTCCATTAAAATTAAGAGTAATCGAGTTCATGATTCAAACCCCTTAAATAAAGTTTAACATTGGTAATAGTTTGTGTTCCCCGTAGACATGAATACTTTTTAATAGTTACGATAACTTTTCACGGTGTGATGTCCTTTCTATATACACCCCATGTCATTTGGGTTGTTTTCCTTTTCATGCAGTACATTAGCCAACTAATACTATACAACTTCCGATTAAACCTAAGATTGTAAAGTTCATCTTGGATAAATCAGGCTGAAGAAAGCTCTGGTTGGCCAATTTCCATCAATAGTCTGTGTGGCTATGAAGTCATTCTATTAGGCCGGGCTCTTCACAAGGGCCGATCAAAGTGACTGTAGGAGCCTGCCACTTTAACCTGTAAACAAAATAATCAGAACACCGTGATTTAATGGCAAGGGAGAACAAGAGACCGCTTGAACTGCGTTTGATTGTTGAGATGGGAGCCAACGATGAAGCCTGAAATATGAAAACCACAAAGGGTGATTGTTGTCAACTAGGTATTAAAAAGAAGACTGAGGATCCTAACTAACAAATATCACTATAAAACAGAAATTACATTTAATTGGAGTAATGTGATGAGCTGTACCTTGCACGGGTTGAAGGCTGACATAGTGCACCTCATGAATATGTCCCAGCATAAGAGGTTTGCTTTCGTCAACTGGACAATGTGGCGTAATGATTACATCATTGCTATGGGATAGACTGCTGACCACACGAATACACGTTCCAAAGGAGTTTGCTGCGGCACACAGAATCACGTGATCACCCCAAGCACCATCTTGTTCCATGTGTACCAGGTATTCAGTCCATGTTTGAAATCCATGGACAAAGTGAAACAGATCTGTTCCATCCGGCTGTAAGAAGAATCAATAAAAGGAGGAAACTTAAAAGGATTGTTGATAGGAACTTAAACGCATGGAGTAAAAGTCAGGTAGTAACTTTATGAGAATGGTACGAAACAACCTTCGAGTAGCAATTTACTGCATAGTAACAAATTTTTGTGATTGAAACGTCTTTCAAAACGTCCGTGTATGTTTCAAAACGCTTTGAATATAATTCTGTTATCTGATAGAGGTTTAAAGCCAACTTTTTTTTAAACTAAATATTCAAATGACTAAACCCGGGTTGGCCTGCTTCTTCAGACACCACATTACATCATATATGAATTTAACTGTAACGAACGTCATTGTGTGGCTTCTTGAATAATAAAGTTAAATACTTCAAGTTCCCCTTTCCACCAAGAGTGCGAGCTGGTATCAGAACTCCTGAAAAAAAGACCATCATTCCATACAGGAGGAGTAACAATATTTCTGGTTGACTTCATGCTTTGAAAACTGGGATAGGTTCTAATAGTGTTAGCCAAGTAGCCTGTATTATCGGTAAACCTTTATCATACTCTTTAAATAACATCACGTGACATACTCTGTTAGACATACTAACATCAACTTACAAGTTTTGGGTTACCCCTGAGGTACTGAACCAGGTTTTGTCTTAATTCGCCATGTGGGATTTTGATTCCCTTAACAATTTCCAGTTGTTCGGACAAGGCGTAGAACATGCAATTTCCTAATCCTTGATTGTCAGATATTCTGAAGCCCCTGTCTGATGCAATATTCCTTAGCCCCAATGATAGATCTGTTCTGCTCTTGACTTTCCTTGCATCGAGTTGCATCTGCTGAAGTTCCTGGATGATTCGGTCAAGAGAACCTAGAAAAGACAAGGTTTTTAGTAATCTGACTTCATGAAAAAAGCGGAAGAATTGTCTGTTGGAAAATAACAATTCTCAATCTAATAGAAGAAACCTTAGGGTCAAAACGAAAATAGCTTTAATCACCAGACTTCTGTTTTGTCCAACAACTCATCCTTAAAAAGGAAGCTGTAACCGTCAATTACGTTACTGTTTAAGTTCGATTTCTGTCCGTGAATGAATACACTAATAAGCAAGAGAGAAGAAGAAGTGAAGAAAAATTAACGACGAGGTCCACACTCATATCGGTGTAACTGGAGAAAGGAATCCTGAAATAAAAGTACGAGCTTCAAAAATATTCTGATGTATTTCCTCTACCTTATGAATATGTGATTACTTCATTATTGCTTCGAAAGACAACTGTATCAACACCTAGCCGTCTGTTCGGATCAGGAAGTAAAAGGAAATAAAATGTGTTTGTACACGTTTTACGTTTGGAACTGAAGAGTGCAGGGGTATAAGTACAAACATGTCTCATAAGTTAAAAGTACCTTGCTAAGTTTTTACGAAGCATAGCTGGCCTGAAGCCAAAGTTAAGGAGAGAAAATTGCTGGATCTCCTTGTAACCTGTCTGTACTTCTTTGGGGATGTCAATTATCATGTGTTATTAAATTCTTTTACTCACTTGGAGTCAGTAATGAATGAACTGTAAGTTGTTCAGTTGCTGTGCCTTGCCGAGCTCTAAAACTTGTGTCTCGTCTTTTAGAAGCTAAAAAGATAGAAAGAAATATTTTTTTAATATCACAGAAAACAACAATATGCTAAAATGACTGATTACTATTCATGTTTAACATCTTTTTTATAGGTGTTTATGCTTTAAATCACAGGTAATAAAAGACCGAAACCAGAGGAGCCCCCTAAATCACTTTTTGAAGGATATTCAAAACATTCTCACCATGAACTATGTCCCACATCTTCTCCACAAGACTGTCACACTGTTTCTCCCAGCTAAACTTCTCTTCATATGAACTCCTCAGTTGCTGAATATCTTGAAGTCGATCTGATCTCTCCTTCTGTCGGACACTAGCAATTGCCTTTGCCCACTCCCCTGGGTCCTCAGACTCCACCACGAATGATTTGCCTGATGGCACAGTGCACAGTGCTTCACCAAATCCTGAGTTTCCACTCACAAGAATTGGAAGACCAGCAGACAACGCTTCTAACGCTGTCAAACCAAAACCCTCTGTTCTAGAGGGCATGATGCAGAGATCAACTTCACAAAATAATTCTTTCAATCTCTCTTTGCTGTGCACAAACTTCCTCACGGTCAGCTGGTTTTTATCAATTCCACTCTTCAGCAAATTCGCTGCAACCTCATCCTGTTTACCGTCAGGTGCACCCACGAAGATGAGACAGTAAGACCTGTCTTTTAGTTCAACTATTGCTCTGGCAGAGATATCGTAACCTTTAAGGCTAAAGTCCTCTGGGTCACCACGGCCAAACGTCAGTACCTTAAACTTGTTACTCTCCTTTGGGGCTTGTTTTACGTCAGAGAACTCACGGAAAGTTCCAGGAGTCAGTTGAAGGATGTCGTTTTCACTCTTGCATGAGCGGAGCTGAGCGGAGAAAGCGTCTGTTAGCTTTGGTCCGACAGCTAGCACAGCATCTGCCAACTTACACAAAGTCACTTCAGTTAAATTCTTCTCTTCACCTTTAGAAATAGCCTTGGGATAGTTTTTGTGCATTGCAAGTTCTTCGGGCGCAGTGTGCACTACCTGTATCCACTTGCACTGGTGCGATTCTCTAAAGAATTGAGCTTGTTTACCAAGCTTTGCTCCATGACCCAGCACTATGTCAATGTCCAGATCTCTCGGTGGGGCACTCAGCCAGTCAAGGGAGTCGGCATAACCTGGACGTTTTTGTGCCTCTCTGAGGGAAACATTGTGAATTCGAGCCATTCTCCTCTCTTCTTCAGAACAAGCAAACTGTGGGACAAGGAGGGTAACGTCCACTTCAGAGTGCTTGGCCAACAGAATGGCAAGCTGTCTGTTAATGGTGGACAAGCCCCCCATTGAGGAACTCCACTCATTGCAAAGGAGAGTCACCTTCAATGCTGCGGCAGACTTCATTGAATTGATTTCACTTGCTTCATCATGGGATCTAGCAGCTTCATTTGAAGAGAACAAACCCTGAAGAAAGAAAGGGTCATATAAGATTATGATAATTACATAAAAAGACTTTGAATGTGTTCATACAAATTTTTATTGATTAATACTTTACCAAGGAAAAACAAAAAAAGCATAAAATTCCAAAAAGTATTAAATTTAAAACTGAAGTCAATCTATCAGGCTCCCTTTCTCAACACTGATCACAGCCCAATTGATATTCTCGTCAAGTTAGAGGAACAAAGCAAAGATAAAACTGAGGTTAGAAATCTTTGCTCGAAAGATCATTATAATCAATTATACCTGGGATCTTCTTTTCAAGAACCAGTTCTTCAATCCAGACACTGGTTCCACCTTATTGCAAGGTTTTCGCTTGCAGATGTCTGGTTGACCTTCATTTGCATCAATGAGGTGGAAGCAGTCCTTGTGTGTGCAAGTGGTTTTCACGTGATCTGAGCATGCATGACGTGTTTCTTCTGCTCCTTCATGACAGTAAGGACATGCAACACACAGCCTATACCGCAGTCCCCTCAGGTATGCCATTTCTTGTGACAAATTCTTCAGGGTGTCTTCAAGAAATTCACGAACAAGAGGTGCTAGTTTAATGGAGTTCTGTCCCACAACCTGATGACTTTGTACTTCTCTTTGTCTCAAGATTACCTTCACGAATCCTGTTTTGCATATGAGGACAAAATCATGAATATCTTTCCCAATGATGAACCATGCTCCATTTTGGTACAGGCTAGGTTGATGCGTGGCCCATGTCTTTGAACACCAACGAATGGATCGCGAGACAAGCTGCAAGAAGAGACCATGAGGGACAAAGCCATGGACAAAGAGGAGATATAATGGACATGGATCAGTTGATGATGGTTCCATCTTACAGAGTTCTTCAGGCGATGACTTCAACTGAGCTGGTACAAAGTACTTCTCATCAGTTAGGGATGCTGAGAACTTAGCGATCAAACCAAATTGCTCCATCATGTCTAAGATGTCTTCTCTAATGATTCCTTGATCAATAAAGTTGGAGAACACATGATCAACAAGTTCCATACTAAGGATGCCACTTCCTTCAAGTTCCTGCCAGTACTCAGCATATAGGGGAATCTACAAGATATATAAATAACATAAATTCCAGATAAGAGTGGTCCACTAAATTTTCCTTTTGAATTTTTTACACGTTTATGTACAAGAACTAAAAAATTTGTATCTTGGACTGCTCAGAGGTGATTATTAGTTGTTACTCAGCACAGTAAAAAACAATTAGCGCAAGCAAAAAGAACTATTCACTTGTATGAGTGCAATTATTTTGGGCGGTAGCAAGTCAATTCAAGTCTCTTGTAAAGTAAAAAGGCCAAACCAATTTATGACCTGAAAAACTAAAAAGGTACATCAAACAACTTGGGGTCCGCAATTGTAAAGATTAAAGATGATTGCAAAAATGAATCTTTTTTCCTACCTGTTTATTGAAAGGTGGAATGGTTATTAGCTGTTTGAACAGATCAATCAACCACTGAGCCTTCAGTACAACTGTACTGCGGTGCTTGATTATCATCCCCAGACCATGATAAAAACTGACCATGGACTCAAACTCTTTTGCATCTTCTATGAAACAATCTCTCCTTGCATAGTGCTTAAGTTGTTGCAGATTTCTGTGATAAATCTGTTTGCCCAGCAAAGCTTCAATTACCTTTTCAAACAAAAACCATCTAGAAGGCAACAGAATAGTTAAAATGTATTGGGGTTAAAAATTGGATATTAACTTCATTTAGACGTGTACTTATTTGTAGTCTTCCAGTGTTAATTCATCTATTTTCTCTATCTAGCTATCTCCAAACTTTAGGAAAATTCAAACATGGTTGTGTTTTTCGCATGAACAATCTCAATTCAAAGAGCTGTGCCTTCTCAAATATCCATCAGACATTCACACCTTTTTATAGACAGTATTGTCACAATGTCATGAATTAGAGTTTTGTTTGTTTGCACTTAAATGACTGCAGTGTGTTTGTATAGTCTGATGTTTTAAGAGTTTTGATGAACTTCAAACTAGTGGAGGTAAGATACTTTTGTGTTGATATACATTTACATGCATATACAGTTATGCTCAAAAGACTGACTGCTCTTCAAAGTACTACTCATGACTGTTTGAATGAAACATTGATCCCAAAGTCCATGAAATGCGGTTTGCCAGATAAAAAGTTATTTTGGTTTACCTGACAGGTATTTTCTCCCCCATATAGGGCTCCTGCCTCAACACCTCCAGGATTCTGTCCTGCAATTTATCTATTCCATCCGCTTTCCCTTCTTCCTCTGCTGGATATGTTTAGAAAATGAATTCAAAGCAAAATGTAACACAGAAACATGTCCTTACAATGAGAATAGTTTGTGTCATGCATACATGTGTGATCACAGATATCTTATAGCTGACAACATAGCTTAGATGATAATTCTCCAACTCCCAAAATCATCTTCCTTATTTTAAACTCTAAGATTGATGAATCTGTCAGCAAAAATTTATAGACCCCAGTATAGTGATGCTGGTACATAAAGTAGCTGAAACCTGAGAAGAGTGCAGCCTCCATTAGTACCCTGAACTCATTCAACCAGGGTGGTATCCTTCACTTACCACTCCCACGGAGACATTCTACATGTCTACAAACCTTTTAAAATTATAATGACACACAGCAGAACTGATGGGTTACATGTAAATGTGAGTCAGATAATAATTATTGTATGCTTAATGCTTGCCAACCATCTACCAAATGGGCCTTTGATTAAAAGAAAATGGCCACAAATTAAGTGTTGTTGGAATTGACCCAAAGACAAGCTAGTAACCAATTACAAAACCATCAATTGCTACAAGTAACACATTGTTAAGGATACAAAATGACATGAGATATCTTACCTGTTTTATGTTTCTCTCTTTGGTTTAGAATTTTCTGGATAAATTTCTTTATCAAGTTTTGTTCCTGAGTGTTGTCAATCAAGTTTTGTCCCGGAGTGTTGTCAATCCAGAATAAAGGTCTGACCACATGCTTCTCATATTCCATACCAGAAATTCTCTCCTGTATTTGTTTCTTTATTACTTCTATGTCTTCTACTGGTTTGTCAGCATGTGTTCCAACAATAAACACTGGGGGGCGAAGGTAGGGTAGCTTATGTTGTGCATCATCCTCCGGGTCATCAGTTGCCAGGGCAACACCGTGTACTGTAGCCAGCCATGACAGCAAATTCTCCATGTTTGTTTCATTGTTAGGGTTTTCTAACTTCACATCATTACTCCCTTGCCTCATGCAAGGCTCAGCTGTGGCATCCAAAGGCTTGCTGAGATTGTGCACCAGTATGTATAATGCTCGTTGTGATAAGAAAATAGGATGGCTGGCATAGTACAGGTGCTGCCCTGCAAAGTCCCATATATCCATTTTGACATAGGATTCTTCTTTGAATGAACCACTTTCTATGTCTTTGCCTTGGAGATACTTCAACCACTGATGAACATGCTCTTCAGTATCAGGGGGTTGAGCGACATCAATAATTACCTTGGGCTCATCTGAGATGCAGTCCATCGAGTGTTCAATGCTAATGTTGTCCATAGCATCTACTGACGCATAGTCTCCTTTATCCCCAACCTGAGTGAAGTATCAAATAAGGTGAAATTAACTACTTTAAGTACCACAGTTATTTAGTTTAGCCAGCAAACTCATTCCACATCTGAAATAATTATGTCAAAGTTTGATGTAAATTAAATAAAATGACAGTACATGTAACAGGAGGGAAATTTCGTGGAAAAGGTTGTGGTTATTCATCATGGTGAATAACAATAAAAGCTAAGTTTTTCCTTTGTCTCACGATGTAGTCACATGTGATGTAGATCGCAACGTTTTGACTGCCTACTGCTAGTCTTCTTCAGGCGATGAGGGAAATTATTGTTTAGACCACAAACACTTCCCTGCTTTTTGGCTAGAACCATTGCACACACAAAAAAATCACTTCAAAATTTAACAATTTCGATTTTTGTTTCACTTTAAGGTTGAAATAATCTTTATTTGACATTAAGCATTTTAAACTATACTGTCACATAAAAAAGCTGCCTTAAACATGTTTGTAAAGAATACTTTTGAAACTCTTACAGCACCTTTTTCCTGCCACATTTGTAACCATCAAAAGATCCCTCTCCAAAATCTGCTGATGAAACATGGGCTGAATCTTTTTCAAAATCTTCTTTTGAACTTTTATCTGTATCTTCTTCTCCAAAATGTTTTAGCTGCATAGTCATTTTTCTGGCAAACTTGTCTTGTACAAATATTTTCTCTACCACAATCTTTGCCACATCTTTAGAACATTCCAGCAGTCCTGGTTTATTCTCACCAATAGACTGCCAGTTCCTTACAGCTTGGTCAACATCAATTTCACACTTTGAAGGATCCACTTCAATGCCTTCAGTACTCTGTTCTTTAGAGTCAAATGGAAGGCCTAGGAGACTCTTCTTTAAACTGGTTTTACCAGCTCTATCCTGACCAATGAGTAATATTCTACCACGGTAAACGGTGACATATCCATCTTTCAAAGCCCTTTCATAAGCCAGCTGTGCTTTATGTCCATCTGCTATTTGGTCTTATCAGAAAAAGTTTTCACAACACAAAGGAAAAGTAAGTTGTGTATTCATTTGTAAAAAATAATTTTAGAAAAAAGGTAAAAGTTGACAAATCAACTACTACAAATGCCTAACATGAATAATTTTGGAGTAAGGCTGGTATACAAAAACTAAACCATCGAAATTGTTTTTTTTTCTGATGTTCATGCATTAGTGAGTTTAGAAAACATGTCGTTTAACCCACTCTTACATAAACGTTACACAGCCAGTCAAAATAATTCTTCTGGCATGAAATGTAGTGATGAGTTTGGTGAACATGCACATCAAAACTAAACTGACTCGATGTTTCATAACATTAAGAATTAGAACCCCTTATGACGGCATGTATACACAAGAGAGAGGCAATGACTTTATAACAATTCTGCCAAGTAGTGAGGAGTCAATAGCCAATAAATTGTTTGTAAAAGAGAGAGAAAAAGCGCATATTTCCACAACGTAACAACTGTAAGTTTAAAAAAGATTACACAAAAAACCACCAGTCTTAATTATATGGAAATAATGATCAGAATTCTGTCACGCTAAAACACATTTAAGTTTTATTCCTGTAACTTAATTCACAAATTGTATTAGATTATAAATTTTGTTTGATAAGCCAAAAGTTATTCAGTTTATAAACACTTCCAATTAATCAAATAGAAAGCAAAAATAAAACAACAATTCCTAACAGTGAATGAGTCAAGATTCACTTCAGCCTTTCATTATTCCAGTCAAATAGAAGGTAAAACACAAAACAATAACTCCTAACTGCATAAAATAACTTCTAATTACATAAACCCGCTTGATTCCACATCAAATCATATTTCCTTATTGATGAACTTAAATTTCAGTGTCAGCCAAATTGTCAAAATAAAGCTTTTCAATATATAACAAAAACTTCCAATTCAAAAGTCATGTATTTCTTAAGTGATGCCAACATTGTTAAATCATACAGTGACTGTGATGGTATTTACTTCAGGCTTTATTGTGTAGCTATTGCCAGCTACTTGTGATAATCAGTAACAAGCAGAACAACCACTTGCAAGTCAATCATTAGAACTAATTTAGTAAATTTAGTAAATACACGTGTCACAACATTAGTGTGACCAGAAATTTCCTTTACTCACCTTGGAGATCTGAATATACTTGGTCAATAATTCTTCTATTTTCTAGCTCCATAACACTTCTTATTCCTTCAACTGTAAAAGGATTCCCATTCACAAACAACAATTGGAGTTTCTTCAGCTGTTTTACAGCTGGACCTAACACAGTCAGCTGGTTATAACTCAGATCCAGTTCCTCCAGCCCTACTATCTCACCAATAGCATCAGGGATGGTGGATAGTTTGTTATGTGAGATGTCCAGCCATTTAAGTTTCCTCAGCTGCTTTATAGCTGGACTCGACACCGTCAACTGGTTGCAACGCAGATTCAGTCTCTCCAGTTCCACCATCTCACTAATAGCATCAGGGATGATGGTTAGTTTGTTAAATGAGATGTTCAGCTCTATGAGTTTCTTCAGCTGTGTTATAGCTGGACTCAACACAGTCAACTGGTTGCAACTCAGATCCAGTCTCCACAGTCCCACTATCTCACCAATAGCATCAGGAATAGTGGTTAGTTTGTTATGTGAGATGTCCAGCCATTTGAGTTTCTTCAGCTGTTTTATTGCTGGACTCAACACAGTCAGCTGGTTGTAACTCAGACCCAGTACTTCCAGCCCCACCATCTCACCAATAGCATCAGGGATGGTGGTTAGTTTGTTACGCGAGATGTCTAGCCATTCAAGTTTCTTCAGCTGTGTCAAACTTGCAGGGAATATGGACAGCTGGTTTCCACTTACAAGAAGTACCATAATATTATTTAGTTTTCCAACATTTTCAGGCATTTTTTTAAGTTTATTCCTTGACAGATTAAATTTCTCCAACTCAGTTAGTTCCAGCACAGCTTCCGGCACCTCAAGCAAATTCCACCCTGACAGATCTAATTTCTTTCTTCCATAAGTTGTTTCAATCTTACTTCTCAGTTTTTCTTTAGAAATATGGGAATCCATGTCTTAGAAATGTAACTGTCAGAACAAAAAAAAAACAAGCTGTCATTAAAGGTGAGTAACTTGAAGTAACTTTCTTGGCAATTATAATAACCATTGAACCAAAAATGGCCAAAAATGAGGTTTATAAGTTAACATCTACTAAACCAAGGTACTGTAGTAATTTAATCCTCTTACTGCATTATCTTTAGAAGCCAATTCCACCCTTCAGTGTTCTTTTAAACACTTTGAGTAAAATTAATGTCTTTGTGCAAAGACTTTAGTTATTTATTTTCATGAGAAACATTTCAACTTAAATCTCTTTGCATAATTTTTTGTGTTCATAAGCAGCTGCTTGAGTTATACATGTGAACATAAAAGGCAATTATGAACAAGAAAGATATTTAAATACACTGAGTTCTCAGAGCTGCTTTTGGGAAAACATACAAACTACTTTCATTTTAAAAATTAATATCCAAATGGAAAGAAATCAATAGTGCAAATCAATGGTTGGTTTTATCTTGATGTGATAACCTAGGACAGCTTTAATATAAACCAAAACATGAATGATTTCTAAGCTGTCAATATTCAGACCAAGTTGCTTATTTTCAAACCTGTTATTTGGTTTTATTCTCTTTAAGTTATTATTATTTTCAGTTCACAGAGTGAATTCATCACAATGTGGTCCTAATTATTTAATAGAGACTGACATATTCACTGTTTAGTTACAAAAATAATCAGAAAGAGAGCTTTTTGTTTTGTTTTTTTAACAGAGTTTGTTTAGCAGCATGATGCTTTTAAACTAGCCCATAGTTGCTGTACTGAGTATGTTAAGCAAGGAATGTTGTTGGTGAAATAAACAAAATTGCAGAGTAAAGAAAACTTGTTGTAATTTCTTATTCATGTTTATCAATAAAAGCTTAACTAAGAAGGGAATGTGAAAAGTATGAACTGAGGATAGTGATAAAGAACATGATTGGTACCGTCAACTCTCTCCTAAATGGGCACCCTCTAAACTGGTAAAAGTGTCTGCTAATGGAGCTGTCCACCTACAAGTTAGAATAATTCCTGGAATGTGTACTTAATACAGAGTTTGTCTAGGTACAAAAATGGGAAATTGAAAAAAGTGTCCATAAATAGAGCTGTGCACTTACAAGAGTGTCCATTAGCAGAGAGTTGAATGTAAAATAAATTACTGAGATCCTACATAAATTTGCACATTCATCAAGGACTGTCTCCAAAACTTTATAAATTGTGCTTGGTTTCTTAAATATTTAATGTGCAACAAAATGAATTCAAGTAAAACGTTTTACAACTGCAATCATTAACCAATTTCAAAACTCATGACCCTTATTTAACCCTTTAACTTGCATGAATGACCAAGACAGGAATTCTCCTTACAAAATATCAACACAACATCAAACAGATAAGTGATATGAATAAAGGAAAATATTAGTAAGGATTATTAGTTGATCCAATACCAAATTCTCCAAACTTACATCATAAGAATGGTATGGCAAACAGTAAGGAGAATTACTAAAGAGATCTTGGGAGTGAAAGGGTCAAGGGAATGAGAGTTTTTACCTATGAACAAAATAATTCATGTCCCCATATATGTACTGAATGCATTTGTTGCTTTTTCAAACTAGCAAGTAATGACTAAAAAAACAACAACTTTGAAACAATTGATCATTAATATTGGCTACCCCCTCTCAGTGCAAAAAGGAAAAATCCTTACTTATTTTGCAGGACCTTAATAATTTGCAGATATCAGAGTTAAAAATGTGGAGGAAGAAAAACTTTCTTCTGAAAATATTACTTTTCATCTGTTGATCAAAACTATAACAAAATTGTTCAACATGATTGGTTATCACCAGCCCAATTTGAGCACTTATAGTACATTGTATGCACCATGCTTGTAATTGGACTGTGTAATAGAACAGTTTAAGGGACAATTATCATGTATTGCTTGTGGAAGTGGACAGAAATGTGATTGTGTTGTTGCCTCTGTTGTTGTTGTTTTTTTTTTGGAAACGTATAACCGATGTCTACTTTCTTTCTCAAATTTTGTCATAGTTTTGATTAATTGATAACAGCTGTCTGATTTGTTAATCAAGAGTATTATTACAAACAGAATTGGACAACAGGAAGTCCTGTAAACAACCATGGCAGAGCCATGATTGACCATGGTCTATCCATGGTCTTGACATTAGGGTAATAAGCAATTATTGAATGAAGTTGAGCATGATATAAAAAACTAAATTCAATAATTGTTTTATTATGCATATTCTAGAAGTATTCAGCTATTTCGAGCTTCTCTTTGAGTTTTCAAAAGTCTTAGAGTACTAGACGGACCAAGGCCTTGGTAACTACGCAGACATTGACCTCTAAATGATAATCTTGATAAATGCAGAATAAGCTTCAGATATTGCATTTTATCATGTCAACTTCACACACTACTGTACAGTACCGCTCGAAGATAAGCGAACCACTCAACGCGTTGCCCACGCAGAGCCAACGCGTTGGCGTTTTGAACTTAACGCGTTTGCGTTTGCGTGTCCACGCAAACGCAAACGCGTTTAGCGAAGCTCATTAGTAGATCACACTTAAAAACCATTTTGCATAACAAGAGGCCCAAACAAAGCCGACTTTTTTGTCACAATCACCTTAGCATCTCCACGGCGTCTGTGTATTCCAAATAACAAGCGTCATCCAAAGATCTGTTCCTAAAAACCGAACTAAGAGTCAAGCTATTTCATTTTACAACCTGTAATTTGTGAATACTTTCGAAATTCTCGTTCACCTGTATCCCAAACTGTTTTTCGAAATTTTTCTCGAAATTCATCAAACACCGTAGCACTAACTTGTCGCTATTTAAGCAGTGAAACTCTGGGCGTGTTAAATATGGCCTTTTTCCCGCCCTGGAAAAAAAAAGTAAAACTTAGTTAATCACGATCACACGCAAAATAAAAGTTCGCATAGAAACCATTGAAAGATACAAATTGCACTTGTAAAGAATAATTTGGTCACGCGCTGGTCAACACAGTTATGATGAAACTTGTGGCTCAAATTTCGTCAAAGGTCCGCCGATAAAATAGTAAAACCTCGGGAGTAAAACTTCTGGCCATCTTTCGGGTTACCAGCGAGTTTTTTTACAGGATCCTGGCGACGAGAAATCGAATAATTGAAAAGCGTGAACCTTCTCTTTAGCTTAGAGACTCAACTCAATTGTTGTTTTGGAAAGAGGCCGCACGTGGCCCAGACACTATGGTGATGCGTGTTTTGACTGTTTTCGCGAGCGAGCGTTGACTCGCAGGCTTCTTGTACGGGCCATTTCACCTGTAGTTGTAATGTCGCTCGCTGTGATTTTTCGAGTGTCTGCGTTAGAACACTTTTTTCGTTCAAGTTAATTCTCAATTTGTTCTCACACACACAATACAGTCAGCTGAAAGCCGGGCGAAAAGCGGCAGAACGTAAACAAAAGCGTGACAAACTATAAGTATGTTTTTTTCGCTAGCAGTTCACGAATAAAACTCGTGACTCGAATTTCGATCGATAGGCTTTAAATAATGAAACGTTTTGCCTTGGCTTGGGCTACTGAAGATTGTTTGACTTGATTAACGCGGATTGTTGAAAACCGCCTGATGTTTCCCTTGACGAAATCGTGATTGAAATTTTGGTTGCAGAAAGAATCGACTCGCGTGGCCCAGACATTCTGGCGATGAGCGTTTTCGATTCTCGACTCAAGAAACAGAGAGCGCATCAGTTCGACTGGGTTCATTTGTTTAGAGTTGCTCTGTAGTTTTCGAAAACTTGCCTTAATTTTTTTTTCAGATATCTGTCGCAGAATACATTTTGCTCAAAACCGGCAAAAAGCAACAGAACGTAAACCTTGACCGACAAGTAAAATTATGCAAATTCAAAAAGGTTTTCAGTTGCGGATGAAGGCCGTCCTTTGAGTTGGTCAACATTGGATACAAAAGAAAGAAGGTTGGAGGTGGCAAAATGAATAACAAAGGCAATACGGGTCGATGATCAACGCGTTAGCTAACGCGTTAGCTAACGCGTTAGCGAAAGAGCACTAACGCGTTGACTTCTTCGAGCCCACGCGTTGACAACGCGTTAGGTGGTTCGCTTATCTTCGAGCGGTACTGTATATTGATTGAATGCTCTTGACCAACCAGCTTTTTCATAGTAAGTCTTAAGTATAATAATCAAAATTATTGAATATGGAAGGGAAAGTTTTAGTTCTTTTCGCAAACACGAGACAACTGGCCAAATACTGGAATTAAAATTTTTTGGCTTGAAATGCACATTACAAGTATGATATGGTTACTTATACATCTCACTGAGAAAGATTGTGAATGAATCACAAAGAACTGAGCTCAGAGGTTTCTAAGGATTTAAATTCTATCTTTTCATTGGCAGAGGTTCCCTTATACCCCTCTCTAAAACTCAGTCACATAAAAATATTTGGCCTTTTCACACATCATGAATAATCTCAAAAATTGATCACACATGAATTAGTATCTGCCAGTTTTGCCCCATTTCATTCTTGGCCCAGTAACTTAGCCCCCCATCAAAATCAAGTTTGACCTGCCATATGACTGATACATAATAAATAAATTCAAACATTAATACAAACATATATATCTGTGAAATATATAAAGCGAACCATCGATAAAATCCAAAGGTTATAAACTGATAAATCAGTGAACTTTGAAATTTAATCATTGAAAGGATGGCTAGACCGGAACTGAACCAGAGATCTAAAGGTTATAGACATAAATACTTTTAAAATAAAGTATTTAAATAAAGCATACTAAGTTATTGAAAGAAGCTTCTAGGAATAACACGAAGCTATCAGCTTATCATATATTTGGTGGCTAAGATGTAGATTTCCTATGTCACAACAAAGTTTGCTTTGACAGCAATAATAGGGACCCACACGTCACTAGTTTTGTTCAAGAAGACCTTGAAGTCATTAAAACATGTAATCTTTCAATCATGCGGTTTAAGATCTCAAGAAACCTTATCATTTACTTAAAAAGGCAGTTTCAAATCGAGTTCATTGAAGAATGTGCTTGCAAGAAGGTTTTTTGGACGGAGTCGAAAATGAAACGGAGCGAAACTGGCATAAACTTGTAATAAAACCCGAAACATCAAAACGAAACCACCGAAACAAGTGAAACCACCGAAACGACGAAAACGGAACGAGATCACCAGACCAAAAATTAGCATGAAAAAAAAACAGTCAATGATAATAAAATGAATGCCATTCGTCACGTTTCAATTATGGTCTACTCCTGATCTAACTCACGGGAGGTCGTTCTCTCGATTGCCATGTTGTAGTGATGTGTTTTGGTCCGGTGATTTCGCCTTCGTCTTTTCGGTGGTTTCGCTTGTTTCATTTCGGTCGTTTCATTTCGCTGTTTCGGGTTTTAGCGAGGCTACACTTTACAAGTTAGCTAAATTCGTATCTATATTGAACATAATTCTTACCTCTCGGTAAAGTAATAAACGAATCCGGCGAATTAGCAAAAATCAAACACAGATTGCAGACAATCTAACCACTGAGCTCGAAATAGACACTCCTTAATTCACGCAATTCGGTTACTTTCCTTCTCAAAATATTTCAGGTTTCCCAAACGTCACGTGACTAAGGGCTAATTTACATGGAGTTACCGTGCCGAAAGTGCACGACGCATAAATTAGGATAGATTATGCAATTGAAGCCATGTGGTTACTCAGTATTTGTCACGCAAGGTACGGCTTTGTCGACTTGCTCTCGCTGTAAACGCTGTCCTTCTGGTGATATACTTTGTTTAACGCTGAATTCTTGTCTAATCCGTAGGCTACTCATTTCACAAAAAGTCAAAACAGCCCACAAGACGCTTACATCCCCAAGTGCTGCATAAATCGAGTAATTTGGCTCTCCTGATTCTTACCCTGTTTATCTATTACTCAAGTAACGATATTTAAACTTAGGTAGCGACAATTTTTCTGACAGAACAAGGACAATAACAAGGTCCTATACTGAAAATATTATTTATTTTAACAAGTGGCTTTGTAATGTAATCGAAATAAGCTTTCAAGGGAGAGATAATGCAAATATTAGGAAACATAACGTAGTAATATTCTCCAAAATTGACAAATGTTTGAATTGGTGAAGAATGTGATAACCAATAAAGAAACTACTTGCAAACCTAAAAGAACTCGACCGAAGATTTCGTTTTGCTCAATACAGAACGATGTCGAGATTCTGAGGACATTTCAACCCAACAGCAATTCAACAGCAATTCAACTCGTTCCCCTTATAGGACTGACTAGAGCTGTTTAGATATAATGAGAATCCCGTGAGTTGTTTGCGGGTGATCCTCTTCGCATATTTTTTGTCAAAAACGAGTGAGGAACTCATCAGGACGCCAGAAGAGTGCATGCAAGCTCCTCAATAATCTCGTGATATTAATTTCCTGCTTTATTGCAAGTGAAGTACCATCGCTAGGCATGGGACGTCATCATATCTTATCGTTCGAGGAGTTGTTTCCACAAATCTCTTCATTTGATATGATATTTGAATCTACCCCACACTGGATGTCTCAATTTTGGAAGCAGCTCATTCCATTTTTTCGAAAAAAACTGTGTTTGACGCCTTGTCCCCACGTACTGCTTTACCCATAACTATATCATTGTCGCAGCTTTCCCATTCCACGAATAGGAACTTTATCGCTTCGTCAGCGAGTTCGTCCAAATATATCTGTGAAAGGAAAGTTATCGATTTAACCGAAAGTTCGATTTTTTCCTATGTAGCGCACACATATCCCTACCGCTCTTTTGTTGTGTTTACGCAAAGAAAAAGGCTTTTTTAATTTTTTTTTATTATTCTGCAGAAACAGTGACTTTCTTTTCTTACGGAAAAATAGAAACATCTTTTGTTTTTGTGAACTCGCTATAAAAAAAGGAAAGCCTAAGAATCAATAAATTAAGTATTAGTAGAGCTACTAATCACCATTCCGTCGGCAACAGATGGATCTTCGCCAGGCCGAACTTTGAGTTAAACCGATTTGGAAGCCATCTCTGCTCCGGTGAAACGGTACCATCCTCGGACGATATCGTCGTCACATTCCAACCCTGCTCCGTAATTAATGTTTCTGTCAGCACTGTCCAGAACTTTGTAGTCCGCATACTCTGATTTGAGAAATGAAGAAAAGAGACAAAGCTTAATAACGTTTGGGCATGCCTCCAGCTCGCTCGTGAATCCATAGCAACTGTGGATGCTTGCAAAATGACGACAATTAAAAATCTCCGATATGTTGTGGTAAACACTCATCAGTTGGATCTCTTTTAAGCAGAAGATTATCTCTTAGCACCGATCAGCACAAATTTCCACACAAAGGAAGCGCAATCAGCTCAAACTGGTATTGCTGTGAGAAAAAGGAAGTGATAAAATAAGGTGTTCACAGAGTATTTTGACCGCCAATTAAAAACGGTCTGTGGGGAAACTTTTAAGCTTGCATTATCTACTTGTTTTCACTGAGACAGATCAGCGAACCGCGCCGCTGTTCAATTTATTCAAGATGATGTTATGGTTTCACAACCAGGCTTGCGCAAGTTCGTGACGAAAGGAAAAATTCTTCAGCACTATCACAAAAATATACATGTTTGTCAGCGGTCTTGACCCATAACAATTATGCCTAAGGGACCGGTCATTATTTATCGCCAGGGGGGGGTCGGAGTATTTAGGGGGGGATCACATGGTTTTTTGAAGACCTTTAGGGGGGATCAGCCGTAATTGACAAGCATAATGGGGGGGATCAGACCAAAAAAAAAGGAATTTTAGGTCGCATCAGAACGAAACAAAGAGCAAGCGCCCGGTGCAGCATACTTCCGAAAGATCGAATCGTTTATGGAAGACCACTATATTCGTGGAGAACATTTTATGGAATTCTGTCGTGATGCCTGTAAAGAGTCAAGAGAAGAAAGTTCCAATTTCTGTTCCTGGTGTTCTAACAATAGATGGGTCGGTCCAGAAACGGAAAGAATTCCGCAACCTGTACCATATTCAAACAATCCTGGACATTTCATGGATATCTATCAGACGGAATCGACGGGCAGGACACCAGATGATTACCTTCCAAGAAAATGTATTAAAGATCTGTACGAGGAAGATTCTGACAGTATCAGAAACGATCAGGATACCATGAAGAGCTTCTGCTAAAAATATAATGTGGAAGAGAAGCACGTCATTGCATATGTTAATCATTTGAAGGATATTGAGATCCGAAAGGACATCAGAACAAGAGCAGCTCAGGAGCGAAGAAGGCAAGAGGCCGAACGAACGTACAAGGACTTTCAATGGGATAACCTCATCGAGGGTGGCAAAGTTGAAAAGTTGCGGGTAAGAGAACTAGACCTGTATCTCAACAAGCATGGTTTGACGACTGTGGGTCGGAAACTTGACAAAGTGAAGGCCATTCGATGTCACTATTACCGACAGAATAAAGAGACTGTGATAACAGAAGAACTGTCGAGTGATGAAGATGACGTGGAATCCGAGGATGAAGAATCCGAAAGTGGAGAGGCAGAGAGCGACGATGACTATGTTTTCGTGGATTTGGATGAACAGCCTGAGATTGGCACTTCCTCGACAATTCAGTTCGTATCTGACGAGCAAATATTTACCGTTGTGGTTCAAGGTCCATGAGACGTAAGTACCACTATTAAAATATCACTTGCATATTCAAAAAGTTATTTGGCGGTGGCTGGGAGAAAAGGGGGGGGGGATCATGAAACTTTCCAGTACCGATAAGGGGGGATCTCTAAAAAACTAGATACTCTACGGGGGGATCAGGTAAATGCTCCGATGTGACAACAAAAATACTCCGACCCCCCCCAGGCGATAAATAATGACCGGTCCCTAAGTGGAGGAAAAGGAGCTGCAAAGAAAGTGAAAGTTGTCCAGCATTAATTGAGCATCATTTTGTTGGTAAGAAAGCAGGTGCCTCTGTGTTGGTGTGTAACTCATAAATGATTTTAGTGTAGGGGAAGGACATGAGTGTTGATTGACAAAGAAAGACTAAGAACCAACAACGCTAAATTTAATTCACGGAAGACGAAAGCAATTGCAGTTCATGTTTCATAGATAATAATCTGAAGAGGAGCAAATTTTCTCGGAGTTAACGTGAAGATAGTGTTTAAAGACTTTGAAATAACTACCAGTAAATGGTAGAAATAGGAAATTAAAAAACAAACAAACAAACGAGGAACAAACAAAAATCAAGGACCAAAACTAAAAAAAATTTAGAAAAAACAAACTAAAAAGAACGAAAACTAGGACAAAAACAAAAAGACGAAAACTAGGTAAAAATAAAACAAAAGAGGACAAAGCCAAAGTGAATGTATGACCGAAATCCACGAGAAAAATGATATGGGCTCAACTTATAACAAAATTCGGTTCCCGAGGCTTCGATTCATTTGCGACCTTCAGATGAGGACTCGCCGAAGTCCTTTGAGGATTCGTTAGAGTATATCAGTGATGTACTTGGAGCCACTGGAGTAGGTGATGGCGATGGCTTCTTCAGTTCTGCAAGCTCTTCCTTCATAGCGTCGAGTCGCTTTGTCAGTAGGTCGATCACTGAGCAAACTAAAATACACTACCATAGTACGAGTAAATAAAAGTGAAACCTTGAGTAGAATTTTCTTTGTACTGAGATGTCAGATTAACGACTAATTCAAGATTTTGGTTTCTTTGTTTCCTTTTCTTTAACTTTACGCCTCGGACAAACAGGGGGGAGGGGAGGCGGTCGATACAACCCCCCTCCTTCGGATTTTTTTGTTATTTAATCTTATCAGGAAGATTTTATCTGGCGATTGTTCATTTCAGTAACCGTTTGTTTATCTCTGAAACGTGAAAATCAACTTAAAGATATAGCAGAAATTTATTGACAAGTGAGATGTGATTTAAGGATTAATATGAGCTACCAAAAAAAAAATATAAAATGTTGGAAAGGGAAGTACAGTATACCTATAATAAATTTTCTGAGTCTTATTTTCTGTTTTCTTGTCAAGTTCAAAAGCTGTTGTTTGATTGACAAGCCAAAAAGTATCGTGACAAAATGGAAAAACACCTCTACGTTGGATGACGCCACTGGCCCTCAGCAGTGACTTTTCAGTATGTGTCCCATGATGTTAACATAATTTTGTAGCTGATCTGAATCATAGAATGAATAATTTATTGATGAAAAACTCTCTTTTACTTTTACCAGATGTAAGCTTTCAAGTAAAAGTTGAAAAAAACCTGCTGGGTTATTTTCTTTTATTGGCGAACAGTTTAAGAATTCTTTTTATACAAAGACGTCTACAAAGTTTCAGAGACAAAAAGGGAAAAATGAGCGACAATTGTGGTAAGTGACCGTTTTGCATCCAAATTAGCGATATCACGGAGCCCATTTTTGTGCGATAAAAAATCCACGTCCAACAGACAGACGAATTCAAAAATGGTAAGAATGTACTTCAGTATAAAAGCTTTTGCTGACAAAAACTTAATTGCGGGAGATGGGAAATATTTGTCAAATAAAAGTATAAAGGAATAAAGAATATAGTAAGATTAGAGTCAACGATTATATTACTTTGGTCTGGGAAGTCTGGGAAGAGTACTGTCTGTATCGTTTACTTTAACACTTTTATATCTGTGCTGATTATATTACTTTGGTCTGGGAAGTCTGGGAAGAGTACTGTCTGTATCGTTTACTTTAACACTGTTATATCTGTGCTGATTATATTACTTTGGTCTGGGAAGTCTGGGAAGAGTACTGTCTGTATCGTTTACTTTAACACTGTTATATCTGTGCTGATTATATTACTTTGGTCTGGGAAGTCTGGGAAGAGTACTGTCTGTATCGTTTACTTTAACACTGTTATATCTGTGCTGATTATATTACTTTGGTCTGGGAAGTCTTGGAGTACTGTCTGTATCGTTTACTTTAACACTGTTATATCTGTGCTGATTATATTACTTTGGTCTGGGAAGTCTGGGAAGAGTACTGTCTGTATCGTTTACTTTAACACTGTTATATCTGTGGTGGATATGAAAATCTGGGTAAATGTATTTCTTTTTTTATAAATGTTGATAAACGAGGAAGATGAATGCCACTGCAGGTGTTACGAATTGAAGATAAACTTGTAGGCTAAGTGGTTACTTTGTAAAGGCAATGTGTTTGTCTTAAATCCAAAAATAGACCTCGGATGATATTTGAAACAGTTTAAACGCACATAATTGTTGAAGAGAAAGATTTAACAAAATACCCCAGCTGGTGTAACCACATGATTAGTCAATTAAATATGGAAGAGAAAAAATGTGAATGCATCAAGGAATGTGTAAAGCCTTTGGTTTGTTCCGTCGTACTTTGTACGATCGTCGCACTAGGATACCAGGCGCACTTTATATTAACACTTATCGCACTTTGTGATAACGCTTACCGCACTTTTTAAGTAACACTCGTCACACTTTTTGATTAAAAAGCTGTCTGTCGTGTTGCATACTAGTTACGCTGGTCGCGTTAGAGTCCTGATAATTGTGGCTTTGTGTCATGTCGGGTTGTAGGATGACTCGTCCAGTTACCTGTCGGTATGTGTCGGTTTCCTGTAAACTGTTGTCCGTAATGAGTTGTCGTCACGGCTTACTAGGCAGTCTAGAAAAGATAGTTTACCATTTTCTTCAACTCGCTCTTTTGACTCGCCGACAAACGAGACCAATTTGGCTAAGCTACGTTGATAATACATTTACCACCGTACGACACGACGAATCGACGCATTCCACCAACACCTTAACGAACAAAACACAGACATACAGTTAACCAGAGAAGTCAAGAAAATGGTAAACTTCCTTTTCTAGATTGCCTGGTGACCCGTGACGACAACTCACTACGGACATCAGTTTACAGGAAACTGACACACACTGACTAATTACTAGACAAATCATCTTACGACCCGATATCACACAAAGCCACCACTATCAGGACTCTAACGAGACAAGCCCAACTAGTATGCGACAAGACAAACAGCTTCTCCAACGAAAACGGATACCTTGACCGTGCCTTTTCAAAAACAACTTTAACGACGACTTCATCCGACGAAACAATTCCCGACTTACTAGAACTACCGAAATAAACGACACCGCAACTCCTACACTTACAGAGACTATACCATACATAAAGAGCATGTCTGATAACATCTCGCGCATCCTACAACCCTTCAATATCCACGTCGTCCACAAACCCATCACTACACTACGTCAGTTACCAACAAACGTCAAAGACAAGGACGAACCGAAGAACAGACGGAGAGCAGTGAGATCAATTACTCCGACTGCCAAGCCCCCTTCATTGGAGAGACTGGCAGAAACAAAGAGTCCAAATAGTTCGTGTTTGAAGAAACTACGTGAATAAGCAGTCTGTTGATTTCCAGTGCCTCTCGGTTTATCCTGGAGCTTCCAGCTGAGACTTGTAGAGAATTTTCAAACAAATGAAGGTGGACAGGCGGTGAACGGCTTTATTCTATCAGATCTGGAGAGGATATACTCACTTACACTGACATGAAAAACGTAAGGTACCTTTATGTCAACATCCAATGGCAAAGCCTTTATACAAAAACGAATAAAAAAAACCTGTATAATTTAAAGGCCAATATCTTAGACAATGGCTCCAACAAGCCGAAGTATAAAGATAATAGGGTTGGCTACAAAAACAATTGAGATCGTTGCAAAGATCTGGCCACGGCAAGAAAGTGTTATTTCCAGAAATAGGAGGAAGGGCGGAGTTTGCGCGAGAAGGCCAAGACGAGCTTAGTGACATCAGATTCCAACGTCGTGACAAGCGTTCATAATTCAACAGGCGGGTAAACATAGTCAGGTTGAAAAGTTTTGTGCCGCACACCAAGTTAACTGTAATCGTGGCAATTATTCGATGGATCATCCCTTTAGAAATAGTTTTTCATCTGCCACAACGTTCTTTCAGTTTTGATTCGGTTTTGCCTCAGGACAAATCTCGCTGTGAGAAGAATAAATTTCGCAGCTAATTGACAATTGACAAAACTTTAAAAAATTAACCATTTATAAGATTTTTCTTTCTTAAGTTTCGTATAATTTGTGTTTCATAGAATTTTGTCAAAGTGTTTCAGAAAGCTATATGGTTTGTCTGTTTGTTTGTCTTCTAGTAAGTATCATGAAGACGAGTGATTCCGAACTTCCGGTTTTAGCCAGTTCATTTCCGCTTACTTGAGCCAACCACCCAGGATACATTGCACAAGTTAAAAGATGGCGGGCAACGCAAAATGGAAATTTACCTGAAATAATGAGCTCAAAGGGAAAAGATTTCACGAGAATCTCGGGCTTTCGAAGCCTCTTGCGGATTGCAAAACAGAGGTGAGATTTTACTCGATACACTTTGTTCACTACGCGTAAGTAACACGTGTAGTTAACACAAGTAAGTACGTTTTTACAAAGTCAGGTTCAAGATTGTACAAGACTTGGTGAAGAAATGCCAGTACATGTAGCTGCTAGGGGTTGTAGCTTGGGGCTGTTCCAGTTTATACCCACATTTCTTTTCGCTGAGCATTGCTCGTATTAATCTTATTAACCGTGACAAATTATTTAATAGGAAAGTTATTTGAAACCCAGAATAAAAAAATTATATCGAAGGCACGTGAGGTTTGGTTTGTTTATTTTTAATTAAGTGAGGTTTGGTTTGTTTATTTTTAATTAAGCTTACATAATGCAAAGGAGTTACATATATTTTTCTCGCGGCAAAATAACGATTACTTGTAGTTGCTGTTCAAAATGAATTTTTCAGGACAAACTTATCTTTAGGTTTCTCCTGCTATTAATTTTTTTCTTGCTTTGCTTTGTTTTGTTTTGTTTCGATTTACCTTCCAGCAAAATGCAACCTATGATAAGATTAACTAGGCGTAGAATGGTTTCTTTGGTTCACCACTGAAAGGAAATAAATAAAATTTTAGTGAAAGACACATTTCTTTTTGATAACAGCTTGATAAAGGTTTGATAAAAGTATAGTTAAAGATCAGCCACATGTTAGCCATTAAAGCACAACAGTGGTGTGATCTCTGGGAATATTTCTTTGCCATTGCACTTTAGGGTGACAGAGAGCAACTTAACTGTTCAATAAGTGTTTTCTTCTGAGTTTCAAATTTGGCAAAGGGTACAATTTTGGCCCCTAATATGACTTACTTAAAGAAAAGAAGGAAGCTATAAGAAATAAATGAAAAGTACTGTTGCTGCCAAAAATCACATTGACATAATTTATTTTGAATTCGTTTACATTTTCTTTCCATTACATTTTCATTAAGTTCTTTTGTTTTCAAGTCTGTTACTGTTTTAGCTTTTCTATTACTTTTTTTGCTCAATTTACCTATGTTTGTACCATTCATATAAGTTCCTTACTGTAAATTTTATTCATTCTGATTTATGGTTAACTTTGCTGGATTATTTTTCTGAACCTCTTTAAATGGTTCTCAATTGTCTTTAACCAGGATCTCTTGCAACATTTGTTTGTGTCTTTTGTTCTCCTTTATTTTATTTCTAATTTGGTTTCAGCAACCGCTTTGATTATTCACCTTGCTTTGATTCTTCAATTTTTGTTTTGTTTGGAAGGATATTAACCCTTAAATTCCCAAGATCTCTTTAGTAATTTCCCTTCCTGTCTGCCATATAATTCTTGTGATGTTAATTTGGAGAATTTGGTAGTGGATCAACTAATAATCCCCTAATTCATCTTTTTCTTCATTCTCATCACTTATCTGCTTGATGACACTGTAAGGAGAAATTCTGTCTTGGTCACTCATGGGAGATAAAGGGTTAAAGGGCGTGTTTTGGCAAAAATGTTTATGAACAGCTTGCTGTTTGTGGTGTGGCAGGTTTACTTTTCAGTTTTCTCTAAAATGATTTTATGAACAAAAGTAACATGTTCCCTCTTTTATAACAACCACACAATGCTTTTCATCCTGAATTAAATCCTTAACACAAAGTTTTCCATTATTATATTGGATGTAAGGTTTGAAAAGTGGGGAATATTGCTTGCTTGAGGTATATCCTTGGACATCCCCAATGTCAGCTAGGGGATATTCTGTCATGTAATGGGTTTAGCAAATATATATGTTGGATTATAATGGCATTTATTGATCATGAGTACTTTATGGTAAAAGTAAGGTACTGAAATATTGTAATTATAATGTGTGGTGTTGTAATTAAGAGTTCATAAAATATGAAAAAAAGAAGAAAGAAAAAACAGACAGAAACAAAGACAGAAACTAACTTTAAGGCCATTGCAAAATACAAGAAACCAAATTGCTGTTTTTGTCTCTGATTGGTTGATTAGATAGTGTTAATATATTAGCCAATCACAGACCAAGGTCATGGAAAAGCTTAGAAATGTCAGACTGTTTCTAGGCTCAATTAAATTTATAAACAGAACTGTGTATGATGAGTAAAACAATCTTTACAGTGTTCAAATCTCTACCAAATTGTCTCCTCTAAACCAACTATCTAAAATCTTGACCCTTTTCCTTTCAACATCTGAGAGTTGATTAACTCAACTTAAAACCTTACACAGTTTGTTTCAAGTATTGCTGAGATTATGCCTGAATTTTTTTTGATGCTTAGCCAAAAAGTTCTCATCAAGTTGTTTTAGATGTACTAATTATTTTCCTAATGGTTATGTTTTTCTTTCAGGCCCTTCTTTATGGAAGATGTGTGTCCCAGACAGACAACATTACCAACCATACCTGTAATAAGGAGTTTCAAGCACTTAAAGCCTGTATAAGACAAGCAGTAAGTTTTCTGGGAGACTGATCAAGCTCTCTTTTCTTTCTGTGTTTAATCAGCTTGGATATCATGTTAGTTTTAAATCACAAACTCAATTATCATGACAAGATAGTCAAATGGGGGCACAAAAGTGTCCTTTCAGAGAGTGAGGTGATAAAAAAGAGAGTCTTGGCTTTCTCATGTAACACATTCTTTGCCATACTTTTCAGTATTCAGAGTTTGTTTCAGTTCAAACTTTGTTAAACATAAGTAGTTAATGACTGGCTTCAAGGGATACAGTGAGTTTTCTTTTCCCAGGACTCTCAAATGTTCCTTGAACTGAAGCCAAAGGGAACAATTAGGGTCAAATAAAAAATGGCTTTTGAGTTGGGAGGTATAACATTGTGATTTTAAACAATTGCAAAAGAATTTGTAGTACTTACATACTTAAACATGTACTCTCAAACTAACTCTTATACTCGCAAATTAGTCAGCTTTAATCAGAATTAATCAGGTTCATCCTTTTATCAGTGGGTACTGTCCTACAGTGAGAGAGGGATGGGGTTTAACTTTTCATTGTCAAATTGATGGTGTCCTTTTTTATTATTTTCCTCCTGATTTTAATTAACAGTCATCAGCAAAAATTAGGGACCGAAGATAAATAAGAGACTACAGCAAGTCACTCAGACATAGGACTGTTGTGCTTTTTCTACTCAAATTCAAATACTACCTACCTAAAATAATGTAATAATAATCATTATATACTGAAACAAAAAGTTTCATTCCTGATTAGTCTATTGTGAATGAATTGAAAAATAACTTATTAAGTGCAATACAGGATTTCCATACTACACACTGGCTTGAAATTAAAGCTTTTAACCCTTTCACTTCCAAGATCTGATTGTTAATTCTCCCCTCTAGCTGCTACACATTTCCTTTTAAATAAGTTACAAGAATTTGGTGTTAAATCAAGAAAACAACCTCTACCTGATAAGTTTAAGTATTCTCCTTACCTCTTTGCTAGATGATGAATGGATTTTATAGGGAGAAGTTACATGTCAATCACTTCTGGGAGTTAAAGGGTTAAAGAGAACTAAACAACAATAAACTTTTTAGTAGTTAAAAGAAAACATTAAAATTTGATGTGTCCATCCTCCTCTGTATTCTAATGAATGATCAAATCAAACAATATAATTATCTTAAGGCATTTTCCAACTGGTTGAAAATGTTTTGAGAAATGTGCACCAGGAATGTACAAAGAGCAGTATTTGTATGAGGTTTTGTTTAGAACATATCATACATAAAAACATATTAAACAGCTCTTACATTTCATAATTTATGGTTACTCATTATATGTTTAAATAAAGTTTTCCAAAAAGCACTCCAATGGCTAGTTCATTCACCAAAGCTTTGTAAACATCACTGATGCCTTTTAATTAAGAGATGTACTTGAGCTCATGAGATTTCCCTCACAAATACATGTGTGATTAAATTAGATTCATAGAATTGATTGAAAGAAAAAAAAATTAAATTCATCATATTTGGAAGATGATGCTCATGTAACTGTTATGCTGTTACATACATTTCCCATCTGCTCCCCTGTGCTCACATGTGCCAATTCCTGCAAGAACACTCTGTCAGCCAAGGAAATCATAGAAGCACAATGATATTCTAGAATCCTTAATCTATACACATGACAAGGAGAATTTGCTCAACAATCAAGAGCTTTTTTTGTTAGTGATCATTTTCTATATTCTCATGACCTAAATGTTTAATTTAGGGATGATATCGCAAGGTTAAATTAGTACCTTGTCACTTTTTGGGGTTTGAGGATTAAATAAAGTTGATGTTCAAATTATAGAAAACCTGGTGTGCCTGGCCTTTTGTTTACTCTGCAACAAGATGTTAGTAAAATAGGAATTCTCATCAATAAGAAATTTATCATGTACTTTTTAAATTTTTTATCTCTCTAAAGATTTCCTCTTGTTTGATGATGTATTTTTGTTGCAGGCAAAGAAAATTTAAGTGTAGAGACTTGAAAAGAGAGAACAACTGCACCAGTTGCTGCAAAGTTCAGGAACAGAAGATGTCACAGGGATCCCACTCACTTTTTGTCTGGGATAAAAAAAATGTTGTAAGGAGACATTTAGGCTTGTGGAAACTTAAAAAGAATGTTATGGAAGTCCCTGTGCTCAGTTTGATTGCCACGATTTTTATCGTTTTTAAATTTGTTTTGTTTTTTCAGGTACTTGGAAATTCAACACCATTGTAGAATTGATGAATTAAAAGAAAATTTTGAGTGTAGAACTTATTCTAAAATGGTGACCATTTTATGATTCCATTTTTAGTCACCCCAGATATGGTAACGTCATTTCCTGTGTACATTTCCAGCTTTTAAAAAGTGAGATTTTATTTTAAAACTGAAATAGTAGCCAATGTGCTGGGTAGTTGAACCTATGAACATGTTCTACCACAGAAAAGTCACGCATTGAAAAGATTACAGGGTATAAGGTCATGAAAAAGTCAAGTTTCATCGTTTGGTGATTTTTTATTGAACTTTTAATTGAACTGTTAAGGGCCCGTCTACCCAAACAAAACAAAACAAAAAAATCGTAAGCGCCCCCCCCCTCCACCCCACCCCTCCGGGTATAAGCCCACCTCTCGCTTTCTTGTTTAGGGAGCGGGGCCGATGTTAGCCTTGTTACGCTCTCGGTCAATAAAAATGAGCGAAAGACCTGCCTTGGGATCAGGAAATCGTGATCACCGACTTTAACTTGCCCGGTCCTTCGCTTGTCTCCAGTCCACTGACTGAGAGTCTCAAAGAGGTTTCTCTTTTGGAGAAAATTTGTTCGTTCAACTTATCCTCGGAAAATCATGAAAATGACAACAATCTCACCATTTTAAACGCAAGGAATCAAATTCACTTACTAGATAGAGATAGGGATCAGAGAAATGCAGCTGTAAAGTAAGGCAAAGACCTCAACTCGTGATCGCGTGACAGCAAAGGAAATTTTATTTTCCGTTGTCAAGGTCGTGACTATTTTGAATTAAGTGAATGTCACGATTACATATTCGAAGGTCATTGAAATAACAGCTCAAGTCAGTCCTATAAGGAGAACGATATGAATTGCTGCTGTTGAAAAGTCATCAGAATCCCGATATCGGACGGTACTAGACAAAACCAAATCGTGGGTAGAGTTCTTGTAGATTTGTAAGTAGTTTCTTTATCGGCTATCACATTCCCCACCAACTCAAACATTTTTCAACTTTGGAGAATATTACTATGCTATCTTTTCGTAATATTTGTATGATCTCTCTCTCGAAAGTTTATTTCGATTTAATTACTCAGCCATTTGTTATCATAAATAACATTTTTATTATAGGCCCTTGTTGTAGTCCTTGTTCTCGTGGAAAAATTGTCGCTACCTAAATCTGAATAACCTGCAACCTGAGTAATAGGTAAACAGGGTAAAATTAAGGAGACCCGCAGTACTCAATTTACGCAACGTTAAACTTGGGGATGTAAGCATCTTGTGGGCTGTTTTCACTTTTTGTAAAATGAGTAGGCTAAAGATTAGACAAGAATCCAGCACCAAACAAAGTATGTCACTAAAAGGACGGCGTCTACAGCGAGAGCAGTTTGACAAAGCCGTATCTTGCGTAAGAAATACTGAGTAACCACATGGCTTCAATTGCATAATCAGTCATAATTTATGCGTTGTACTCTTTGCGGCACGGCGCTGTATCTGGCATTCACAGGACCCCAGGTAAGTGAGGTAACCCACCAAGCCATCATCGAAATTAGCCCGTGTTTACATTCAGTCTTACATCCCCGGGATCCCGGGGTGAAGTTTCTCGAGGTTGTTGTCGCGCTTGAACTAAGAGAGTTACGATTCCATTACAGCGACTTATGATAAAACTTTGCCGTTTTGTTGAGTTCAAATTAAAAACGCGACTAAATTGCTGTTGAAGTTTCATTACTCAAGAGGAAGCCGGTGTTTAACATTTTAGTTCTGTATGGGACGGCTAGGAAATTAACATAGTTTCAAAACACACGTGTTTCGCTATTATTTCGTTCATTTGTTCTCTTTGATTTATTTTTATAACAGATTCACTCCACTAGATTACAAATAGTCCCGTACTGTACTCGAAGTGCTCGCTGCTCGCCATCTGTATTTTTCTAAAGCGCTTGTTGATCGCTATCTGTATTTTCTAAAGTGCTCGCTGCTCGCGAGAAGAATTTGAAAGCTGCTCGAGCCCGTAAAAATAAACAAACTGCTCGCATGCTCGCTAAGACCATTCGATACCCCTAATTATCGATTGCCTTGTAAATTTGGGGAAAGTTATATTACTGTAAGCGCTGATTATTCCATGCATCGCTGAGATCATGGTGCTGTAGAGCCTAAAGCAACATTCTGATCGTGCTGAGGGATTTTTACCGTGATCAAATGTGGCATTTTTTCATTGTATAAGAATTACTTCATTTACGTTTTAAAAATATTGATATATGAAGAATACATTAAACAACTTGCTAGTTCAGCAATTGTACAGAGTTTTCATTCAGTTGTATACACAGATTGTACGTAGCAATAAATGCTTTTGTTAGTACATTAAAATTAAGAGTAACTGAGTTCAGTTTATGTCTCGAGCCCCCTAATTAAAGTTTCTCATTGGTGTTTTCTTCCCCGTAGACATGTACACTTTTGTATAGTTACGATAACTTTTCACAGTGTGATGTCTTTTCTTTACATCCTTTGTCATTTGGATTGTTTTCCTTTTCATGCGATACATTGGAAAACTAATATTATAGAACCTCTAATTAAATCTAAGAGTTCACAGTTTACATTGGATAAATTCAGCTGAAGAAAGCTCAAGTTGGCCAATTTGCATCAATAGTCTGTATGCCTAGAGAGCCATTCTGCAAGGCCGGACTCTTCAAGAGGGGCCGATCAACGTGACTGCTGGGGCTTGCCATTTTAACCTGTAAACACAATAATCACAACACTGTGATTAAACGGCAAAGGAGAACAATAGAGTGCATGAATTGCGTTTGATTATTGAGATGGGAGCCAACGATGAAGCATGAAACTATGAAAATCAAAAACTTGCTGATGTGTGTTAAATGAGCAAAGTAACAAATCGAACAATGAAAGAGAAGAAGATCGAGGATTCTAACTAACAAATATCATTATAAAACAGAAATTACATTTAATTGGAGTAATGTAATGAGCATTACCTTGCACGGGTCGAAGGCTGACATAGTGCACCTCATGAAGGTGTCCCAGTACAAGAGGTTTGCTTTCGTTGACTGGACAATGTGGCGTAATGATTACATCATTGCTATGGGATAGACTGCTGACCACACGAATGCACGTTTCAAAGTAGTTTGCTGCGGCACACAGAATCACGTGATCACCCCAAGCGCCATCTTGTTTCATGTGTACAAGGTACTCAGTCCATGTTTGATGTCCATGGACAAAGTGCAACAGATCTGTTCCATCCGGCTGTAAGAAGAATTACATAAAGAAGGAAACTTAAAAGGATTGTTGATAGAAACTTGAGCGTGTAGAGTACGAGTCAGGGAGTAATTTTATCAGAATAGTACGAGACGACCTTTATTTAGCAAGTTTTTCCACCAAGGGCACAAGCTGCTATCAGAGCTCCTGAAAAAAACCACCATTCCACACAGGAAGAGCAACAGAACTCCTAGTCACTTCACGCTGTGAACACTGGGATAGGTTCTGGTGCTGTTGGCCAAGTGGCTTATATAATTCCTAAAACCTCTATCATACTCTTAAAATAACAGCGCGTGACATACTATGTTAGACATACTAACATCAACTTACAAGTTTTGGGTATCTCCTGAGGTACTGAACCAAGTTTTGTCTTAATTCGCCATGTGAGATTTTGATTCCCTTCACAATTTCCAGTTGTTCGGACAAGGCATAGAACATGCAATTTCCTAATCCTTCATTGTCAGATATTCTGAAGCCCCTGTATAATGCAATTTTCCTCAGCCCCAGTAATAGATCCGTTCTGCTCTTGACTTTGCTTGCATCGAGTTGCATCTGCTGAAGTTTCTGGATGATTCGGTCATGAGAACCTAGAAAATAGAACACTTTCGTTAATCTAACTGCATGATAAAAAGCGAAACAATCATCTGCTGGAAAATAACAATTCCCAATCTAGCAACAGAAACTTTTAAGGTAAAAAGGGAAAGAGCTTCAACCACCAGACTTCCGCTGTTTTGTTTAACAACTCAGCCTTAAAAAGGAAGCTGTAGCTGTCAATTAAGGTACTTCTTAAGTTCGACTTCTTCCCGTGAATGAATACACTAATCATCCAGAGAGAAGAAACAGAGAAGAAAAATTAAGGACGAGATCTACACTCTGACATATTTGTGTAACTGGAAAAGGACCCCTGGAAAAAAAAGTACTGATTTCAAAAACATACTGATGTATTTCCTCTACCGTATGAATATGTGATTACTTCAATATTGTTTCGACAGACAACTGTATCGTTAAAAGAACATAAACTGATTTTGATAAGAACAGTAAGAACTCCCCATGTCTCCTTGTTTCAGGCCTGGTTTCAGACCATTTTTGGTAGTTTCCAATTGGATGAAAACTTCAAATGACTCAAAGAAATAAATAACACCAAGCCGTCCGTCCGGAATAGAAAGTAAAAGAAAATCAAATTTGTTTGTACACGTTTTACGTTTGTGACTGAAGAGTGCGGGGGTAGAAGTAAAACATGTCTCATAAGTAAAAAGTATCTTACTACGTTTTCACGAAACATAGCTGGCCTGAAGTCAAAAGTCAAGGAAAGAAAATTACTGGATCTCCTTGTAACCTGTCTGTACTTCTTTGAGGATGTCAGTTATCATGTGTTATTAGATTATTTTACTCACTTGGAGTCAGTAATGAATCCACTGTTATTTCTTCGGTTAATGTGTCAACAACTTCGACCTGCTGAGCTCTGAAACTTGTGTCTTGTCTTTTAGAAGCTAAAAAGATAGAAAGAAACTTCTATTTTAATAACACTGTGATCAATAAGAGGATAAAACGACCGATTACTATTCATGTTTAAAGTCTCTTTTATATGAGGTGTTCATGCTTTCCATCACAGTTAATTTGAGACCAAAAGGCGCGTAGCCCCCTAAAATACTTTTTGAAGGATATTCAAAACATTCTCACCATGAACTATGTCCCACATCTTCTCCACAAGACTGTCACACTGCTTCTCCCAGCTAAACTCCTCTTCATAGGCACTCCTCAGTTGTTGAATATCTTGCAGTCGATCTGATCTCTCCCTCTGTCGGACACCAGCAATTGCCTTTGCCCACTCCTCAGGGTCCTCAGACTCCACCACGAATGATCTGCCTGATGGTACAGTGCACAGTGCTTCACCAAATCCTGAGTTGCCACTGACAAGAATGGGAAGACCAGCAGACAATGCTTCTAAAGCCGTCAAACCAAACCCCTCTGTTCTAGAGGGCATGATGCAGATATCAACTTCACAAAATAATTCTTTCAGTCTCTCTGTGCTTTGCACGAACTTTCTCACGGTCAGCTGGTTTTTATCAATTCCACTCTTGAGTAAATTCTTTGCAACCTCATCCTGTTTACCGTCAAGTGCACCCACGAAAGTCAGATGGTAAGACCTGTCTTTCAGTTCAACTATTGCTCTGGCAGAGATATCGTAGCCCTTCAAGCTGAAGTCCTCTGGGTCACCACGGCCAAACGTTAGAACCTTAAAGTTGTCCATGTCAACTACAGCTTGTTTAACGTCAGAAAACTCTCTGAACGTGCTCGGCGTCAGTTGAATTATATCCTGGTGCTCCTCGGATGAGCGCAGGTAAGAAGAGTATGCCTTTGTCAACTTTGGTCCAACTGCTACCACAGCATCTGCCAACTTACACAACTCCACTTCAGTTGTACTCTTATCTTCACCTTTGGAAATAGCCATGGGATAGTTTTTGTGCATTCCCAGTTCTTCGGGTGCAGTGTGCACCACCTGAATCCACTTGCACTGGCGCCATTCTCTAATAAATTGAGCTTGTTTACCAAGCTTTGCTCCATGACCCAGTACTATGTCAATGTCCAGATCTCTCGGTGGGGCACTCAGCCAGTCAAGGGAGTCGGCATAGCCTGGACGGTTTTGTGCCTCTCTGAGGGATACATTGTGAATTCGAGCCATTCTCCTCTCTTCTTCAGAACAGGCAAACTGTGGGACAAGGAGAGTAACCTCCACTTCAGAGTGTTTGGCCAACAGAATGGCAAGCTGTCTGTTGATGGTGGACAAGCCTCCCATTGACGAACTCCACTCACTGCCAAGGAGAGTCACCTTCAATGCTGTGGCAGACTTCATTGGATTGATTTCACTTGCTTTATCATGTGATCTAGCAGCTACTTTTGAGGAGGACAAACTCTGAAGAAAAAAAGGTCATATAAGATTATGATGATTAAATATTTTTACATTGATCAATACTTTACCATGGAAAAACCAAAAAGTATAAAATTCAAAATTAGATTTTATCTTGTTAGAAATTCTCTGACATATTTGAAACTGAAGAAAACCAATCAGGGCTCCCTTTCTCAACACTGATAACAGCCCCATTGATATTCACATTAAGTAACTTAGAGGAACAAAGCAAAGAATAAATCAAGGCTAGAAATCTTTGCTTCAAAGATCATTACACTCATTTTTATACCTGGCTTCTTCTTTTCAAGAACCATTTCTTCAATCCACAAACTGGTTCTACCATATTGCAAACTTTTCGCTTACAGATGTCCGGTTGACCTTCATTTGCATCAATGAGGTGGAAGCAGTCCTTGTGTGTGCAAGTGGTTTTCACGTAATCTGAGCATGCACGACCTGTTCCTTCTACCCCTGGATGACAATAAGGACATGCAACACACAGCCTATACTGCAGTCCCCTCAGGTATGGCATTTCTTGTGACAAATTCTTTAGGGTGTCTTCAAGAAATTCACGAACAAGAGTTGCTAGTTCGACGGAGTTCTGTCCTTCAACCTGATGACTGTGTGCTTTTCTTTGTCTCAAGGTTACCTTCACAAATCCTGTTTTGCATATGAGGACAAAATCATGAATATCTTTTCCAATGATGAACCATGCTCCATTTTGGTACAGGCTAGGTTGATACGTGGCCCATG
Source organism: Pocillopora damicornis (assembly GCF_964200805.1). NCBI lineage: Eukaryota > Metazoa > Cnidaria > Anthozoa > Scleractinia > Pocilloporidae > Pocillopora > Pocillopora damicornis. The sequence goes on from NC_142670.1 coordinate 10,769,935, forward strand.
TCTTTGAACACCAATGAATGGATCGCGAGACAAGCTGCAAGAAGAGACCATGAGGGACAAAGCCATGGACAAAGAGGAGATACAATGGACATGGATCAGTTGATGATGGTTCCATCTTACTGAGTTCTACTGGTGATGACTTCAACTGAGCTGGTACAAAGTACTTCTCATGGGTTGGGGAAGCTGAGAACTTAGCGATCAAGCCAAATTGCTCCATCATGTCTAAAATGTCTCCCTTGATGATTCTTTGTCCAATAAAGCTGGAAAATACATGATCAACATGTTCCATGCTAAGGATGCCACTTCCTTCAAGTTCCCGCCAGTACTTAGCATATCGAGCATTCTACAAAATACATAAATAACAAAAATTCCAGATAAGAGAAGTCCACCAAATGTTTCTCCTGAATGTTTCCCATGCAAATGTAAAAGAACTAGAAAACTTTTATTTCAATCAATGTACCGAAATGGTAATAAATTACACTCTCAATGGACAATTTTGTATCTTTGGCTGCTCAGAGATGATTATTAGTTGTTATTTACCACCACAAAAGCTATTCAGTGCAAGTGAAAAAAATTGTGTAAATACAATTATTGTGAGCGGTAGCAAGCCAATGCAAGTCTCTTGTTAAGGAAAAAGGCTAAATCAATCTATGACCTGAAAAGCTGCAAAAGGTACATGAAATAACTTGGGAGATAAGAGAGTCACAGCTGTTGCATAAGTTACCAATATATTAAACAAAAGTATCATTCTCATTTTCTGTTCACTTAAATTATTAAACATTTTTCAAGTAAGGCCTTTCTAAAGTGAAATTTTTTTTGTACCTGTTTATTGAAAGGTGGAATGGTTATCAGTTGTTTGAACAGATCAATCAACCACTGAGCCTTCAGTACAACTGTACTGCGATGCTTGATTATCATCCCCAGACCATGGTAAAAACTGATCATGGACTCAAACTCTTTTGCATCTTTCATGAAACAATCTTTCCTTGCATAATGCTCAAGTTGTAGCAGATTTCTGTGATAAATCTGTTTAGCCACCAAAGCTTCAATCACCTTTTCAAACAAAAACCATCTAGAAGGCAACAGAATAATTAAAATGTTTTAGGGTTTAAAATTGGATATTAACTTCAGTCAGACATGTACTTATTTGCAGTCTTTCAGAGTTAACTCATCCATTTCCTCAGTCTAGCTTTCTCCAAACTTTAGGAAAATCCAAACATGGTTATATTTTTCACATAAACAATCTCAATTCAAAGAGCTGTGCCTTCTCAAATATCCATCAGACATCCACACCTTTTTAAAAGCACAATATTGTCACAATGTCATGAATTAATAAGAGTTTTGTTTGTTTGCACTTATATGACTGCTGTGTATTTGTACAGTCTGATGTTTTAAGTATTTTGATGAACTTCAAACTAGTAGAGGTAAAATATTTTTTTTTAGATACATGTATGTGCATATACAGTTATGATAAAAACACTGACTGCTCTTTGAAGAACTTGTGATGACTGTTTGAATACATGTAAAACATTGATCCCAAAGTCCATGAAATGAGGTTTCTCAGATAAATATTACTTTCCTTTACCTGATGGGTATTTTCTCCCCCATATAAGGCTCCTGCCTCAACACCTCCAGGATTTTGTTCTGCAATTCTTTTATTCCATCTGCTTTTCCTTCTTCCTCAGCTGAATATATTTAGAAAATGAATTAAAAGCACAATGTGACACAGAAATTCGTGCTTACAATGAGAATAGTTTGTATCATACATGTGTGATTGCAGATATTTCATAGGTGACAACATAGCTATGATGATAAACTCTTCAACTCCCCAAATCATCTTCTGTTCCTTATTTCAAACTCTCAAATCAATGGATCTGTCAGCAAAAATTTAGGTAAAATTTCCACACAGCCCCATACTACATTATGCATTCAGTTCTTGGACAGAGAAAACAATGAAAAAAACAATACATTGCCATTGGGAAAACAGATTTGTTTTACAATAGTATGGGGCTGTGCGGGAATTTTATCAAAATTTATAGACCCCAGTATGGTGATGCTGGTACATAAAGAAGCTGAAAGCTAACTAAGAAGAATGCAGCCGATAAAAGCAACAAAAAACACAACTATAACTAGCTTCCACTATTAGCCTGAACTCATTTAACCAGGGCAGTATCCTTCCCTTACAACTCCAACTTAAACAATCTGTGTGTCTACCAACCTTTTAAAATTATAATGACACACAACACCACTGATGGATGACATGTAAATGTGAGAGCCAGATAATAATTGTTCTTAATGCTCAATGTTTGCCAACGTCTACTAAATGGGCCTTTGATTGAAAAAAATAAACTGGCCACAACTTAAGTGCTCTCAGAATTGATGCAAAGACAAGCTAGTAAGCAATTATAAAACCATCAATTACTGCAAGTAACACATGGTGGAGGATACAATTTAAGACACAAAATATTATTCTTACCTCTTTTATGTTTTCCTCTCTGCTTTTGAATCTTCCTTTTAGATTTCTCAGTCAAGTTTGGTCTCTGAGTGTTGTCAATGCAGAATAAGGGTCTGACCACATGCCTCTCATATTCCATACCAGAAATTCTCTCCTGTATTTGTTTCTTTATTACAGCTATGTCTTCAACTGGTTTATCGGCATGTGTTCCAACAATAAACACTGGGGGGCGGAGGTAGGGAAGTCTGTGTTGTGCATCATCATGTGGGTCATCGGTTGCTAGGGCAACACCATGTACTGTAGCCAGCCATGACAGCAAATTCTCCATGTTTGTTTCGTTGTTAGGGTTTTCCAACTTCACATCATTACTCCCTTGTCTCATGCAGGGCTCAGCTGCAGCATCCAAAGGCTTGCTGAGATTGTGCACCAGTATGTATAATGATCGTTGTGATAAGAAGATAGGATGGCTGGCATAGTACAGGTGCTGCCCTGCAAAGTCCCAAATGTCCATGAGATAGGATTCTTCTTTGAATGAACCACTTTCTGTGTCTTTGCTTTGGAGATACTCCAACCACTGACAAACATGCTTCACAGTGTCAGGGGGTTGAGCAACATCAATAATTACCTTAGGCTCATCTGAGATGCAGTCCATTGATTGTTCAATGCTAATGTTGTGCATAGCATCTACTGACAGGTTATCTCCTTTATCCTCAACCTGAGTAAAGTATCAAAGAAGGTGAAATTAATTACTTTAACCCTTTAACTCCCATGAGTGACCAAGAGAGAATTTCTCCTTACAATATCAATACAATATCAACCAGATAAGTGATGAGAATATACAAGAATAACAATTTGGGGATAATAAGTTGATCCAATACTAAATTATCTGAACTACTGTTATGCAAATTGTGTGGTTTATAGTAAGGAGAATAGCAAATTTGATCTAGGAGTGAAAGAGTTAAGTACCACAGTGATTCAGTTTAGCCAGCAAACTAATTACACTTCTGAAATAATTATGCCAAAGTTTGATGTAAATTAAATAAAATGAAAGTACTACACTGGGAGGGAAATTATTGTTTAGACTATGAACAGTTCCCTGCTTTTTGGCTAAGACCATTGCAAATAAAAAAAAAAAATCAATTTAAAAAAATAATAAAACAATTTTAATTTTTGCTTCACTTTAAGGTTTACATAATCTTTATTTGACATTAAGCATTTTAAACTATACTGTCATTAAAAAGCTGCCTTACACGTACTTGTAAAGAATGTTTTTAGAATTCTGACATCACCTTTTTTCTGCCATATTTGTAACCATCAAAAGATCCCTCTTCAAAATCTGCAGGTGAAATGTGGACTGAATCTTTCTCCAAATCTTCTTCTGAAGTCTTATCTTGTATAAAAATTTTCTCCACAACAGTCTTTGCCACATCTTTAGAACATTCCAACAGTCCTGGTTTAATCTCACCAATGGACTGCCAGTTCCTTGCAGCTTGGTCAACATCAATTTCACACTTTGAAGGATCTACTTCAATCCCCTCAGTGCTTTGTTCTTCAGAGTCAAATGGAAGGCCTAGGAGACTCTTCTTTAAACTGGTTTTACCAGCTCGATCCTGACCAATGAGTAATATTCTACTGCGGTAAACTGTGACATATCCATCTTTCAAAGCCCTTTCATAAGCCAGCTGTACTTTGCGTTGATCTGCTATTTGGTCTTATTAGAGAGTTTTCACAACACAAAGAAAAAAGAAATTTCTGCACTGAAAAATTTGTACAAAATAATTGAAAAAAAAGCAAAGTTAAAAGTTTACAAATCAACTACTTTAAATATCCAACATGAATAATGTTTGAGTTAAAGGCTGGTATATAAAAACTAAACCATCACAAATTTTTTTTTCTGATATTAGTGCATTAGTGAGTTTGGAAAACACATTTATTCCACTCTCACATAAAAATTACACAGTCAATCAAAATAATTCTCCTGGCATAAAATGTAGTGATGAGTTTGGTGAACATGCACACCAAAACTAAACTGACTCAATGTTTTATAACATTAAGAATTAGAACCACTCGTGACTGATCACACAAAAGAGAGAGGCAATGACTTAAATCAGTTCTTCTAAGTAGTGAGGAGTCAATAACCAATTAATTGTTGGTAAAAGAGAAAGAAAAAGTGCTTATATCCAAAAGGTAACAACTACAAGTGTAAAAAACATTGCACAAAAATCACCAGTGATATGGAAATAACAATCAGAATTTAGTCATGCTTAAAACAAATTCAAGTTCTATTCCTGTAACTTAATTCACAAATTGTATTAGTTTATAAATTTTGTTTCACAAGCTACAAGTTGTTCAATTTTTGAACACTTTCATTGAATCAAATAGAAAGCAAAAATAAAACAACAATTTCTATCAATGAAATGACTTGGGATACATTTTATCCTTTCTTTATTCCAGTCAAATAGAAAGCAAAACTCAAAACAATGATGCCTAACTGCATAGAATGATTTGTAATAACATTTACTCTCTTGATTCCACATCAAATCATATTTCCTTATTGATGAACTTAAATTTCAATGTCAGCCAAATTGTTAAAATAAAGCTTTCCAATATAGAACATAAACTTCCGTTACAAATGTCATGTATTTCTCAAGTGATGCCAACTTTGTTAAACCACACAAAAACTGACAGTATTTACAGTTTACCTATCGCCAGCTACCTGTAATAATCAGTAACAAGCAGAATAACCACTTGCAAGTCAATCATTAGAACCAATTTAGTAAATGCACACGTCACAACAATAATGTGAACAGAAATTTCCTTTACTCACCTTGGAGATCTGAATATACTCGGTCAATTATTCCTTTATCTTCTAGCTCCGCAACACTTCTCATTCCTTCAACTGTAAAAGGATTCCCATTTACAAACAACAATTTGAGTTTCTTCAGCTGATTTATAGCTGGACTTAACACAGTCAACTGGTTGTAACTCAGATCCAGTCTCTCCAGTGCCACCATCTCACCAATAGCATCAGAGATGGTGGTTAGTTTGTTATGTGAGATGTACAGCCATTTGAGTTTCTTCAGCTGTGTTATAGCTGGACTTAACACAGTCAACTGGTTGTAACTCAGTACCAGTACCTCCAGTGCCACCATCTCACCAATAGCATCAGAGATGGTGTATAGTTTGTTATGTGAGATGTGCAGCCCTTCGAGTTTCTTCAGCTGTTTTATAGCTGGACTCAACACAGTCAACTGGTTGTAACTCAGATCCAGTCTCTTCAGTGCCACCATCTCACCAATAGCATCAGAGATGGTGGTTAGTTTGTTATGTGAGATGTACAGCACTTTGAGTTTCTTCAGCTGTGTCAAACTTGCAGGGAATATGGACAGCTGGTTTCCGCTTACATCAAGTATCGTAATATTATTTAGTTTTCCAACATTTTCAGGTATTGTTTTGAGTTTATTCCGTGACAGGTCAAGTTCGTCCAACTCAGTTAATTTCAGTACCGCTTCAGGCAATTCAAGCAAATCCCACTCTGACAGATTTAATGTTTTTCTTCCCAAACGATTTGTCACAATCTTACTTCTCAAGTTTTCTTTAGAAAAATGGGAATCCATGTCTCAGTAATGTAACTGTCAGAACGAAAAAAACAAGCTGTCATTAAAGGTGAGTAACTTGAACTAACTTTCTTGTGGCATTTATAATAACAATCGAACCAAAAATTGGCAAGAATGAGGTTTATAATTTAACATCTACTGAACCAAGGTAATGATTTATTCCTCGTAGTACATTATCTTTGGAAGCAATCCACCCTTCAGTGTTCTTTTAAACATTTTGAGTAAAGGACCGGATGCTTATGCGTAAAGGGTCTTGAGTTATTTATTTTCATCAGAAACATTTCAACTTAAATCTAATTGTATAATTTTTGTGTTCATAAACAATTGCTTGAGTTATAGATGTTAACGAAAAGGCAATTATGAACAAGAAAGATATTTGAATTTAAATACACTGAGTTTTCCAAGCCGTTTTTCCAAAAACATACGAATTACTACTTCCATTTCAAAATTAATATCCAACAGTAAAGAAATAATTAGGGCAAATCTATGGTTGGTTTTGTTTTCATGTGATAACCTAAGACAGTTGTAAATAAACCAAAGCATGAATGATTTCTAAGCTGTTGATATCAGACCAAGTTGCTAATTTTCAGACCTGTTGTTTGATTTTATCCTCTGTAAGCTATTTTTACTTGCAATTAACAGAGTGAATTCATCAGAATATGATCCTAGTCATTTAATAAAGACTGATTGGATAAGTCCTTCTCACTGACATATTCACTGTTTTGATACAAAAATAATCAGAATGAGAGCTCTTTGTTTTGTTTGCTTTTTTTTTTACAGAGTTTGTCTAGCAGCATGATGGTTTTAAGATTACAATTTTCAATTGAAGACATGTTTTGCATGAAATATCATCCAAATCACCCATAGTTGCTGTACTCATTATGTTATGTATTGAATGTTGTTGATGAAATAAAAAATAACAAAGAGTAGAGAAAACTGGTTGTAATTTCTTATTCATGTTTATCAATAAAAGCTTAACTAAGAAGGGAATGCGAAAAGAAAAAGTTTATATCAATTAACTGAGGATAGTGATTAAGAACTCACTTGGTACTAAGCATAAAAATGAGGAATTGAAAAAAGTGTCCATAATTAGAACTGGCCACCTATGAGAGTGTCCATTAGCAGAGAGTTGACTGTAAAATAAATTAAGATTCTTCATTAATTAACAAATCTATCAAGGACTGTCTCCAAATCTTTACAAATTGTGCCTGGCTTCTTGAATATTTAATTTTCAGCAAAATGAATTCAAGTTAAAAATTTTACAATTGCAATCATTAACCAACATCAAAACTCATGTATAACATATTTATTTAACCCTTCACCTTGCATGAGTGACCAATACAGGAATTCTCCTTACAAAATATCAACACAACATCAAGCAGATATTGTAAGTGATATAAACAAAGGAAAATATCAGTTAGAGGATTATTAGATGATCCAATACCAAATTCTCCAAACTTACATTATAAGAATGGTATGGCAAACAGTAAGGAGAATTACTAAAAAGATCTTGGGAGTGAAAGGGTCAAGGGAATGAGAGTGTTTATCTAAGAACAAAATGATTCATGTCCCCAAATGTGCACTGAATGCATTTGTTGCTTTTTCAAACAAACAAGTAATGGTTAAAAAAAACTCAGGGTTGACTTGCAAAAAAAAAATCAACAATTTTAAAAACCATGGATCTTTAAGGCTACCCTGTCTCAGTGCAATAAAAAAAATCCGTACTTCCTTTTCAGGGCTCAATAATTTGCAAATATCAGACTTAAAAAGTGTTGAGGAGGAAAAACTTTCATCTGAAAATATAACTTTTCATCTGTTAATCAAAACTATAACAAAATTCTTGAACATGATTGGTTATCTCCAGCCCAGTTTGAGCACCTATAGTACAGTGTATGTGTCATGATTGTAATTGGACCGTGTTATAGGACCATTAAAGGGACAATTATCATGTCATGCCTGTGGAAGGGGACAGAATGTGTGATGTGCGCACACTGTTGTCCTGCATTTTGCCAAGTTAATTGTTTTTGTTGTTGTTTTTTATGAAAATGTATAATGGATGTCTATAGTATCTTTCTCAGATTTTATTATATTGTGATTAATTGATAACAGTCGTCTGATTTGTTAATCAAGAGTATTATTACAAACAGAATTGGACAACAGGAAGTCATGTGAACAACCATAGCAGAAATGTGGGTGACTATGGTCTATCCATGGTCTTAATGCCAGAGTAATAAGTGATTATTGAATGAGGTTGAGCATGATATCAAAAACTGAATTAAATAATTGTTTTATTATAAATTTTTTAGAGGCATTCAGCTATTTTGAGCATCTCTCTTGGTTTTCAAAAGTTTGAGAACACTAAACTTTAAGGTCTTGGAAACTAGGCAGACATTGATCTCAAGAAGATAAATGCAGTATAAGCCTCAGATATTGCATTTTATCATGTCAACTTCACACACTATTGTATATTGATTGAATGCTTTTGACCAATCAGCTTTTTCATTGTAAATCTTATGGATAATGATCAAATTTTTGAATATGTACAGGAAAGTTTTTGTTCTTTTTGCAACCAAGAGACAACTGGCCATTTAATACTGGAATTGAATTTTTTTGGCTTGAAATGCACATTACAAGTATGATGTGGTACTTATACATATTAATGAGAAAGATTGTTAATGAATCACAAAGAACTGAGTTTAAAGGTCTCTAAGAATTTGACTTGTATCTTTTCATTGTCAGAGGTTCAGACTTATACCCCTTTGTAAAACTCAGTCAAATAAAAATATTTGGCCTTTTCACACATCACGAATAATATCAAAGTTTTTTCACGTTCACACATTTGAGACATTTCACATGAAAGTAAGAGACCAAATTCCCTAACTAAATTTTCAATTTTCCTAGTCTTGAACAGTCTTAAGTGACAAATGATGACAGAATGTCTTATATTATTTGTTCAAGGACCATTAGAGGTCTGTTTTATGACTTCTATTAATCCATGTAAACTTCATGTCCTGTCCCAACCCTGGTCAAAACTTAACCACTACTGTTCGAGAATAATACATTTTGAAAACCATTAAAAAGCTGGGAATTCATCGCGCAAAACAAAATGGTTCACGAATCACGTTTAAATCAGTTCTTCATTCACAGGTCACGTTTAAATAAAAAATATTACTTCACGAGGACCTAAAAAGATCATATTATTTTTAATCACGATTCAAGAAAAGGAAAACCAATTCAATTCACGATTCACGAGGAAAAAAAAATCGCCCAGTCGTGTTTCACATAAAGAGTATACGAGACCCTCTTGTCAATCAATGAAGCAGACAGCGAGCAAGTTTAATTTATTTTATCAAATACCTGACATACCTGCATTTAGATCAAAGCAATCAAGCATCAATTTGGTTACTTTACAGATTCAAGAGATTTTGAGTTCGTTTCTAACTTCTGTCAGATGAAATCAAGTACACTCTATGGAATTAAGCGAGTATTTTGTCATAAATTCAATCACTTCCATTGCTTAACGCGAAACCGAAGCTTAACTGAACAACTACCAGACAGAAGGATTAATGATCAGAGCTGATTGTCTTCAAGACGATCAGAAACAGTTTGTCCCTTTATTCTTTTCATTCCTGAGAGAATCTTTGATCAAAATTCCCGTTAAGGCCATCTTAACTGACAATCACTGTTTTCCTTTTCCCTGTTGCTGAGAGTGTGTAACTTTAACTCGTCTCAGCAGAAGACCGACTGAACGCGTCTTTGTTTTACTTTATCAAAATCGATATGTCTTCGTGCTCTGCATTTGACGAGCGTCGCTTAAGATGAAACTTCAATAGATCAGAATCCCACAAACTCAAAATACAAAGAGAAACCAGCGAATATTGAAGAGTTAAAAAATATTTGAATATTTAAAAAGGTTGAGTGAACCGACAGATATGACCGCGGAAGCACTTCAGGGGAAAATGAATTCAGTTCGATCGAGCGGAGAGAGAGTTCTTCACTGAATTATCTTTGTTCGCGTTGCAGAAGTCTAGCGGGGCTACACTTTACAAGTGAGCGAAGTTCTTATCTATATTAAACATAATTCTTACCTCTTAGCAAAATGAACAACTACTGTTGCGAACAAATAAAAACCAAAGACAGACTGTGGACAATCTAACCGCTCGGACACTCCTTAATTCTGCGGAGGAAGACTTCCTCCGCAAAATATTTCAGGCCTCTCAAATGTCACGCGATTAAGGGCTGGGTCGCATTACAGACAATTTGGCAGAAAATTGTTTACTCTATGGACTAAAATCTGTTTACACCAAATTCTCTCACTAAACTTTCAATTTTTTCTAGTCTTAAGTGACAAACGATGGCAGAATGTCTGACATTATTTGTTCAAGGACCATCAGTGGTCTGGTTTATGACTTTCATTGATTCATATAAAGTTCATGTCCTGTCAAAACCCAGGTCAAAACTTAACCACAACTGTTCGTGAACAATTCATTTTCAAAACAGCTAAAAAGCCGGGAATTCATCACGCAAAACAAAATGGTTCATGAGTCACGTTTAATTCAGTTATCCATTCACGAGTGACGTTTAAATAAAATAAATTACTTCACGCTAACATGAAAAATCTTATTATCTCTAATCACGATTCACGAATAGGAAAAATTAAAATCACGATTCACGAGGAAAAAAATCGCCGAAGCATGCTTCAAGAAAAAAAAGTGTAGGGGACCCTCTTGTCAGTCACGGAAGGAGACAGCAAGCAAATATAAGTTATTTTATCAAATACCCGAGATCCTGCATTTAGATCAAATCAATCAAGCATTAATTTGGTAACTTTACAGATTTAAGAGGTTCTGAGTTCGTTTCTAACCTCTGTCAGATAAAATCAAGTACAATCCATGGAATAAAGCGAGTATTTTGTCATCCTTTCAAACACTTCCATTGCTTAACGTTAAAAACAGAAAACTATTCAGCGTTGAACAACAACCAGACAGAATGATTAACGATCAGAGCTGATTGACGTCAGCACGATCAGAAACAGTTTGTACCTTTATTCTTTCCATTCCTACCACAATCTTCTTTCAAAACTTCCCGTTAAGGCCATCTTAACCTACAATCACTGTTTTCCTTTTCCCTTTTCCTAAGGGTGTTTAACTTCAACCCGTCTGTTGCAGAAGGCGGACTGAACGCGCCTTTGTTTTACTTTATTAAAATCGTTGTGTTCTGCATTTGACGAGCGTCGGTAAAGTTGTAATTATAATAGATCAGAAACCCACAAACTTAAAATACAAAGGGAAACCAGCGATTATTGAAGATATCAGAGAGTTTGAGTGAACTGACAGAAATGAAGGCAGAAGCACTTCAGGGGAAATGACTTCAGTTCGATCGAGCAGAGAGAGTTCTTCGCTGAATTATCTTTGTTCGCGTTGCAGAAGTTTATTGTAAGCTGAACAGCGTTAAAAAAATGTTCGACCACTCCCCCTCCCCCGCACTTCATCCCCAAATCTGCCTCAAATAGTATATTTTTATATCATCCTTGTGAGATCGTATTCTAAAGGAAACAAGTCTCGACTGATGATTTTTAAAGCAGAAATCTGTTCAAAGTTTTGTAGAACTGTTAAAAAATCTGTGGACACGCAGCGACGTGCACACTAGCTATTAAGTAACAATTAAAGATCGGAAGGGGAAAACATTAAGGAGCATTGGCCTCGGTCAGCCTTACCTTTTTAAGTAATACGTCTAAGAGCTTTTCACCCATCTCTGTCAGCAGTGACACGTGCTTTTCTGCTTGGTCCTTGTTATGTTGCTCCATCTCCTTAAAATTCCCAGCAAAATGGCATCCATTGACTCTACATTGTCGCTGCCTCTCCTCGCAGACAAGCAGATGGGTTTGCAACTCCATCCTAAGAGTAAACAAAAGGTTAAAGCTACATGAATGTATCTACTAACTAACTAACTGATTATAGAAGTTTGAAAAACTGATGACCTGAACTTCCAAATGATGAGGACATTCTTTAATGTATACCAAAGTCAAATAATATTCCAATATTGGGAAAAAATCTTAATATTTTCTGTGTACATCTACTTGTAGTACTAACTAACTTGTATCTACTAACGAGGAAAAGAACTCGCATCTGTTCAGCTCAACTCATATTTTGTATTTGTTTATTTCATTATTTGCTGTTGATTCTTGAAAGTGACAAGGATTATAATAAGACAAGCCAAGTCATGGATATTTTCCCAATAACACTGCGTTTGAGTCGCAAAGTAAACTTTTGGGGCTAATTTTGGATCAATTTTAATCTTGGACGGAGGAGCAAATTGAAGGGAAGCTTTCCAAAGTTCACGAGATTTATATATTTAAAGATGATATTTCTATAAAAATTATATACAGTAAGCTTTGAGTACACTTGGGAAAGATAAAGAAAACCTTGAACTCAGTGACAATTTTCAAAGTCGTACATGCTAGTATGGTCTACATGGGCTTAAAAAATCAAATATAAAAGACCTAATATAAGAAACTGCATACCCACGCCAGATGCTTTCTTTTACGCACGTAAAGAGAATTTCATTTTAAGTTTGAAATGATAATGTACAACGCTTTGTGACCACACCTTCTCGGACGCTTCCTGCATTTTAGAGGGCAACGGATTTCTCCCCTTATGCAAGTCTTTTCAAGATGAAGTTCCTTGTTGGCCACGGTGGTATTCTGGTGGCATTGTTCACACGAGATGACTGCGTAGAGGCATTCCTCCTTATGGGTCGGCTCATCCTTTCTGTTAATGCTGCGTTGGCAGCCCCTATTAGAACAGGATACGAGGGCATCGGGGCAGGTGTGCCGTGCTACCACTTCGATGCTCCCCCTCTCGTTGCACGCTGTACATTTTACCTCGATCTTCTCTACAAGCTTTTTGAGGGTGAAGTTTGTCTTCAGTTGTGTGGAGCTCCATATAGGCTTTTTACAAAGGGGGCAATGGCTGGTAGTTGGGTTTTGTTGCACCCTACTAATACAAGTTTTGCAGAACGTGTGGCCGCAGTCCGGCAAAATAATTGACTCCAGCATCAGGGTATCACTAAAGCACAAAGAGAACATGGATTTCGACTGCTCTGAGTTTTCGCAAAAGAGAATCAAAGGAATTCACGAGAGTTAATCAGAGGACGCAAAGAAAAAAATAAAACTACCGGAAACGCGGGAAAATGCGACCGACTCGTCAATAGGTTTAGTTTTGAATAGGGTTGGCTGAGACGATGGTGTGCGTGTCATTTATGAAAATCGCGAAGGGAATTCGGACCCAAAACAATCCCAGATCCCAGATTACTTTTGAAACTCAATCGAAAGATTCCTCAAAAATCTACCTTTACCCGTACGAGGTTTAGGGGAGTGGCTTGAACTGATGGCGTTCTAAATTCCATACATTTAAATTTTTATGGTTTTTTTTCCCGCGCTCAAGAGTCCAATCAAAAGACTAAATTTTTTTTCACTGTTTCTATGCTATCGGTTGGTTGGTTGCTGTACTAAAGATAATTTTATGACGCTCTGAGAAACCTGATATATGCATGCATGAGTTCACCCGTAAGCTTGCCTCGCGCTAGCCAACGCCAGCATGTAAACGCGAAACAATCAGCGTGGTCTGTAAGCTGCTATAGTGGGAAATACTCTCACGTTTTTTGAATGAACTGACGTTGTAGGTCGGGCGTGTTGTAAGATGGGGTTAAACCAGTAAAAGTCTAATCCTAGGCATGTGGAACATGGAGCGAACTTAAAAATAGTTAACACGGCATGTAGAGAAATAAGCGTAAATCGGTGAGACCTACTGAATTTGTTACAATTTGACTCGCAATCAATCGGACTCTTTCTACCGAAAGCTACTACTGCACATAAAGAACGCTTTCTTTGGTGGCATTGTCGCATACTGTTCAGTAGTTTGAGCAATAGGAGATGAAAGACACAACGTATGGTTGGATTTGAGTTTTTCGGAAATTAAATTTTCCATATTTTTGAGAAAAAAAAGAAAGATGAACTATCCTTACCATACTTGACATTCGTAGTCCTTTGGATAGTTAGTTATCGGTGTAATGTTATCCATAAGGCGAACGCGAAAGACAAAACAAATCATGAAAAGGAAAAAAATAATGCGCTTAAAAGTTCGTTGCTTAAAAAGTAGAGCCTAAAATAAAAAATAAATAAATAAAACGCACACACAAACAAAGTTTGGTTGCTCCGCCTTCAGTCCGTATTTCCGCCTTGTTCTCGAGTAAAACCATTGCACACTCTGCCCTAATGTGTTGAAATACCGAAATAAACTGCGGTAAAGGACATTTTTTTTTTTAAATGAACGTGAAACAAAGCCACTTAAGATTAAGTTAAACTTCAGTTCGGCTTCAGTAAAGGCCAATTCATTCAAACCGACCCTCTGTCAGTAGAATACCCCAAGGACACTAAGAATCTACTTCTCAGTTCGTGTGGCCTGCTACAAAGAAAGACTGTCGAGTCCCGTGCGGGCACTTTTCCTATCTGTCAAAAATCGAATTAAAGATATATTATTCAAGTGTTATTACGTTTTCTTATATTTTGGCGTCTGGGTTTCAAAATATATCGCACGGCATTATCATAACATGAAATCGATCGCATAAGGCGTACGCGAAAGACAAAACAAATCATGAAAAGGAAAAAAATAATGCGCTTAAAAGTTCGTTGCTTAAAAAGTAGAGCCTAAAATAAAAAATAAATAAATAAAACGCACACACAAACAAAGTTTGGTTGCTCCGCCTTCAGTCCGTATTTCCGCCTTGTTCTCGTGTAAAACCATTGCACACTCTGCCCTAATGTGTTGAAATACCGAAATAAACTGCGGTAAAGGACATCATCGAAAACAACATCGTAGACCACATTGCTTGGTCTGCACAACCGGTTTGAAGACTTTTTGCGTGCTTCACCCTCATCAGCGAAAAAAACTCGTGCTCACCGATTGCTAATTTTGCTGCGAGAGGAATTCTTTTGCTCGAATGTAAAGCGAGATGCCGTGGTTGGTGTCCCGCTCCAACGGATTCACTTGTAGCTGCAACTCCTGCAAGCTCGCGTTAGAAAGGTTTTGCATTGTTTCAGGCACCACGACAGCCTCCTCCACCTCTGACGCTGCATCAATGACATCCGGTTCCTCTACGCCGTAATAGTTGGAGTCTATGACGTTGCTTTCGAAGAAGTCCTTTACCGCTGTATATTCTGATCCAAACAAATTAAGCATTCCTAGAATGTACAACTGATTTGGAGTCTTTTGTTTTTTAGTAGATAGCTTATGATTGTTCCAGGACACCTTAAACTTTTCTAGGTTTTCATTAATCCGTGGAATAAATACATAATGTAGAGCTGCCAGATCCAGTTCGTCGTTCGGATTCAGAAGATTGTTCCTCTCTAAGAAATAGAAGAGGAGTCGGAAATACTCTGTGACCATTTTGCGCATGTCTCTCCACAGCCTCTCTATCCTCTGGTTATGGACCGAACTACCTTGCAAAATATAACACGTCGGTAGTCTAATTACTTTTCGAAAAGCTTAAGTATACGTTGTAGATTCCCGCTCCACGTAGGTATTGAATCAATTAACCAATTCAAGTATTGGTGTGTGGTATTTTTAACCCTTGAATTAGGTTCAAACCCCATGTTTCTTTTTTTGCAATCAAAAACTGCCGATTATTTGATAATGCCATTCGGAGAACTTTGTTATCTTGTGAGCAATATTCAGTTTTCATCAATCACTGTATATTGGGCAACACTCTAAAATGAACTACATGTTTGAACATTCTTTGCCAGTCAGACTAGAACTGAGTTGAAGGTTTTTTCTTTACTTCCAGTCTGAACAGGAAATGGAAAAACTCATGTCAGAGTCCCCAGAAAAAGTAAGTACACATGTTGTACTTACAAGTTGAGGCTTTTTAACACTCTATTTCATCTCTCCTGACTTTTCATACTGCTTCATCCACATGGCCACATTTATCATAACATGTACCAGAACACCGCTATATGTGTGTATCATCTGTTGCCTGCAGATTGCAATTCTTTCTGTCTGTGTAATTTTAGCCAGACTTATTCCAGTTCTTTTTTTTTGTCTGGTTAAATGTTGGGATTAGGTGATATAGGAAACCTTAGCTAGGGTTATATTTGCCAGCAGCTGCTTGGCTACAGATGCTTACACACACAAGCCTGATTAATTTGATGACCATTATCTTGGTTATATTGTTAGTCACTAATTCCATATGTTCTCATCAAGATAATATAATTGAACATCATTATTATAAAATACTATAATAGATTACTTTTACTTTATAAGATCCTTTTAATGCCTATAATGTACATCCCTTGATATTTTGAAAGGTTATAGTGAACATTCATGTTATTAAAGCATCTACAGTTAGTAATGAATTTTCTGAACACCTGTGCTTAAATGACAGAAAACACAAGGGATGTTTTCAGAAAGTGTATAAAAATGTTTAAGTATGAGATTGAACGTAAAGATTTTGCATTTAAGATTAAGTGGATTGGAGAAATTTAGCACGTTTAGTTATTTTAAATGCCCCAGTTTTCTATGTTTTTAACTTTTTTAAGTGCATCTTTTTTTTTCGTCTGGTCATTTTTTCCCCCTTCACACAGTTTTCAAAGTTTACCTGGTTAGTCTTTTAATGCATTTGGTGATTAAAATTTAATTTACTGTTGAGAACATCTACAGTGTTTTCTGTCAATGCCAAATCCAAGAGCAATTTTGCGAGCATTGCTTTAATTATAGGTTCACATGCACACATTTATAGATAACTGAAAAGGAAATAGGGAGGGCATTGACATCTGTCCCTTTACGTACTTTTGCAACTAGAGAAAAACACACCTGAAATTCCTCAACTCAATGTATTTCAGAAAATCTTACAGCTAGATTTAGTGTTGGAAGGTGCTTTTGCACCTGGAACTTGCAACCTGTACTATAGAGGTGGATGGTGTGTTCCTTTGCAAGGTCTCACCTAGAGCTCTATTGCTAGATTTGACAGCGGAAGGTGCTTTTGTACTCTGGAGCTTGCAACTTCTACTATAGAAGCCGAAGGTGTATTTGTCTGTAACGGCACAACTAGGGCAGGGGTTCACCTGGTGTTCTATTACTAGATTTAGCAGTGGAAGGTGCTCAAGTACTCTGGAGCTTGCTATTTCTACTATAGAGGCAGAAGGCGTGTTCCTCTGCGAGGTTTCACCTGGAGTTCTATGACTGGATTTAGCAACGGAAGGTGCTTTTGTACTCTGGAGCTTGCAACTTCTACTATAGAGGCAAAGGTGTGTTCCTCTGCAGCCCTGGGCGAGGACTCACCTGAAGTTCTATAGGTAGATTTTGTGGCAGAAGGTGCATAAGTACTCTGGAGCTTGCAACTTCGACTATAGAGACGGAAGGTGTATTCCTCTGTGGTGCTACAACTAGGGCGAGGTTTTACCTAAAGTTGAATAACTAGATTTGGTGGCGAAAGGTGCTTTTGTACTCTGGAGCTTGCAACTTCTACTATAGAGGCAATAGGTGTGTTCCTCTACAAGGTCTTACCTGGAGTTCTATAGCTAGATTTGGCAGCAGAAGGTGCTCAAGTACTCATTAGCTTACAAATTCTACTATAGAAGCGGAAGGTATTTCCTCTGTGGCACCGCAACTAGTGCGAGGTCTCACTTGGAGTTCTATTACTAGATTTGGCGGCAGAAGGTGCTTTTGTACTCTGGAGCTTGCAACTTCTACTATAGAGGCAAAGGGTGTGTTCCTCCGCAGCCCTGGGCGAGGACTCACCTGTAGTTCTATAGGTAGATTTTGTGGTGGAAGGTGCTCAAGTACTCTGGAGCTTGTGACTTCTACTATAGAGACGGAAGGTGTATTCCTCTGTGTCGGTACAAGTAGGGAGAGGTCTCACCTCAAGCTCTATTAGCAGATTTGGCGGTGGAAGGTGCTTAAGTACTCTGGAGCTTGCAACTTCTACTATAGAGGCAAAAGGTGTGTTCCTTTGCAAGGTCTCACCTGGAGTTCTATTGCTAGATTTGGCAGCAGAAGGTGCTTTTGTACTCTGGAACTTGCAACTTTTACTATAGAGGCTGAAGGTGTGTTCCTGTGCGGTAGTGTGACAAGAGCAAGGTCTCACCTGCAGTTCCAAGATTTGGTAGTGAAAGGTGTATTTGTACTCCGGAGCTTGCAACTTCTATTTCAGGGTTGCAAGGTGTTTTCCTTGGTAGGGGTTCTGCCATTGCCACTGTTAGTCCAGATTTACACTTGTTTCATTGAATTAGGAATAAAGGGGTGTTTTCTCACTTAAGTATCCTTATCAGTTGTAGTATTGTATCATTTCAAAGATATTTTATTTTAATATTAAAATAGAATTAAGGAACTGAAAGAAATGCTGAGAAGTCTTAACTTCCCATTTGTTAGACAAAACTTGGACGTTAAATTCTCCCAGAGAAAGACAAATGAAGATAATTTCTATTTCTGTAATCAATGATTCTTTGAGCCAGGGATGCTTCCACTCTTCTCCTATTTCCTTCCAGGTGTCATTCAAAGGAACTGGCCCTTTATAAACTGACAAAGATCTTAATTCCACCATTGAGACCAGAGGTATGTTTTGATTGGTTTTTGTTCTAGCCTTGCAAGTACTTTTCACCTCGTATCTAGCTTGAATGCTTTAGAGTAATGCAAACAACACTATTACTACTGAAAGTAAAGTAACCAGGAAAGTTTGTATACTAAATTAAATTAATAAAATTGTACACTAAAATGGTGTTAATGACCCATTTTTCATCTTGTTTAAAAAGAGTGAAAAATAGATGTGCTCCACAATTCTAATTGGATAGTTACAAGTAGATGTACACAGAAAATATTAAGATTTTTTCCCAATATTGGAATATTATTTGACTTTGGTATACATTAAAGAATGTCCTCATCATTTGGAAGTTCAGGTCATCAGTTATTCAAACTTCTATAATCAGGGTGACCACAAGAATAGTGTGGTCAATAGCCAGGACTTGATTGAAAAAATACAAGTAAATAACATTACATATTAGTTTAACAATACTTTAAAAATTCCAGTTAGCAGATGATAGTAACAAGAGTATTGGAAAGAAAGTTAAGAAGATGAAGAAGAGAATAAAAGAACTCGACAAAAAAGCAACAAAAGGGGAATCAAAAGACACAGACGACAAAAAGAGGAAAAGAAAGAGAAAACCAGAAGACAACAACAAGTCAAACTTAAATGCAAAAAAATTAAAGCCAAAGAAGATGACATTGAAATGAACAAAATAAGTAGACGTCAAATGAGAAGGCTAAGAGCTAAAGAAAAAAAGAAAAGTAAAACTAATAAGTAGGAAAATCTATCTTAGGTTTTATTGCAAGTGACCATCTATATATATGTATTTCCATTAAAACATTTTTTAGCTATTTTTCGCTAAAGTAAACTTGAAAAAAGGAAACTTTTTATGGACCTTAGCTAGTTATACAACACAAATGTGAGAGAACGAGTCGTACTGCGACTTGCTCCCTCACATTTTGGCTACAACATTTAATGAACTGAAATCAAGAGTCTTAACCCTTTAAATCCCAAGATCTGATAGTTAATTCTCCCCTCTAGCTGCTACTCATTTCCTTGCTAATTAGTTATGAGAACTTGCTGCTAGATCAAGATAGCAGCTTCAACCTGACAAGATTGAATATTCACATTATCTGTTTGCTGAATAATGTATGGATATTGTAGGGAGAAGTTTTGTGTTAATCACTTCTAGGAGTTAAAGGGTTAATGCATTGTTTTTATATCTCACTCATAGGGAATTAATTTATCATCACCTCTCTAAAATACTGAATTTCATTGTATAATTTGTTTAGTTTGATTTCAAAGCACCAGGTGTAAATTAAGATATTTTCACTGATGATGATGTTTAATGTTGTTCTTTTTATTTAAGATTTTTACCTGATGTCTGCTGAATTGTACTCTGTTTGCAAGACAACTTTTTGCTTCAAATACACAACCATTAATACAAAAGAAAGAGAGCCCATAACATGTCATTAACCTTGCTGTTTTAAAATAAAAAATGGGCTTTATACATTGAATTCCGGTTGAGTGGTTACTGATCCCTTGCTTAGTTGGAGCTGGTCAAGTGGTTAACCCTTTACACTCTTACATTGTCAGTCATATTCTGTACCCTGTCTTCTTTGCATCCCCTTGGATCCCATTTCTTATAGTACAGACTAGGAGAATTTGTTTGACAATCAGGAGCCTCTTAAATTGGAGTTAATTTCCACCATTGTCTTCACTTTTACATTTGATCCAAGGGTGATACTGTAAGCAGAAAGGAGAAGCCAGTCGCAATTTGGGGGTTTTAAGGGTTCACTGATGGAAACAGTGAATGATAACCGAAATTTAGCATTTTCGTAGACCGTGCTTGAGATAGTGCTGTCAAATTACGCATTTACTGAGCAACAGCAAATGCATAATATTTAGTTTGACGTTCATTGAGCCGTACAAGGCTAGATTTGTGAAAAATACGACAATTTTTTTTGTTTAAAACTAATGTACAAGCACACAATATTCGTACATTTTATGTGTTTCGGCTTTCAATTATCAGCTTATGTAACCGCGTGTGCCAGGTACACAAAGTTCAAGAGTTTGCTACACAAAGGTATAACATAACTAGTGGCTAGATTCTATGTGCGTACTACGATTAGAGACTTCATAACCCTACCTCAACAGTCATAACCTCCAAATCAGTGCTTGCCTCAATACTTGCGAAGAAGTGGTGCTTATCGTTTTTGTAAACTAAGTGAACAACTAGCCCTAGCCAACGGTGTACCGTGGGAGGTCTGGGACGGATGGATAATCCGACTCGTGATTGAGGAATTAATCAAACTCGATCAAACACTCGATTAGTGATGTAGGTTATTATAGGCCTCGATTCTCGATAAGTCTTGTTAGGCTCGGCGATAAGTCGAAATCCATTTAGATAGTAAATACAGACATGGGAAATAATATCAGGCTCGGAAAATAATATCAGAGACGGGAAATAGCAGACAACGAGGAGGTCTGAAAGAGGCCAACAATAACGGACCCTGTTAATTGATTTCCGACACGAAAATTAATTTTTCGATAGGGAAAATACCCTGACTGATTTTTGAACGGTATGTTACGCCATACTGGGTACAATTTGCATGTGAGCGAGATTCTTATCTATATTGAACATGATTCTTACCTCTCAGTAAAATGAATAACAACTGCTGCCAACAAACAAAAACCAAAGACAGACCGTGGACAATCTAACCGCTCGGACACTCCTTAATTCTGCGGAGGAAGAACTTCCTCCGCAAAATATTTCAGGCCTCTCAAATGTCACGCAACTAAGGGCTGGGTCGCATTACAGACAATTTTGCAGAAAATTGTTTGCACTAGGGGCTAAAATCTGTCAACACATCAGTTTTCGAATGCGACCCCTCATCTCTGTTTTTTCAAAAATTCCAAAATCGGGAAAAAACATCAAAGACACCGGTGTGCTTGGATGGGGCTGACCTATTTTTCCAAATGTCGAAAAACCAAAGGAGCCCGCCGCCAAAGCTGTCAACAGTCGAAAGGAATGACTCTCAATATTGACGGCAAAGTCACGAACGTTGGAAAGAGCGCGAACTTCATCATTCACACTGACGTTTTCATCGCGTGCGGTTCGAAGCTACAGCATGGACTAGCGAGATTTTTCCCTTTCCTTACAACGGCCATTTAATGCCGAGAGGTGAGAAGTATTCCTTCCTTCAGGACCCGGGCAAAACACCCCCAATTTGGCCTGCTGTGGGCGTCGAACAAAGGAAACCTTAGAGTCACTGTTACCTTGTTCGGCCGCATGGCAAGTGTCGTGACTGAATACAATATCACTGCTCAAATTTCCTCTGTGTGATTGACACTTGCATTTCACTTGTTGAAATGCAACAGTATGAGCTCAATTTATTTTCATTTCCGGTCTGAAGCAATTTGATTTTCCAGCCGATTTTTTTGAGCCAAAAGAAAAATTGGTCTGTCATACGACCCGGTGTCACAGCGGATTTGGACCCCCCTACCAAACTTTCCTCTTAAGCATCGTTTGTATCATATTTGGTGACTAATTCTATTTGCAAGCTTTTTGTCGATGTTCTTTTCAATCACAACACAATATTCTTCAATAAAGGTAAAGAAAACAGCCATTTCATTCCAATTCTGCCGCATTTATTAGAGCGAGTCGTACAGTATACGTAAGAATTAGATGCGAACAAACTACTGCATTAGAATTATTGAAATTGTTATAATAAATCTTTGCTTCTTCTGATGCGAATCAACATTGATAGTGGAGACTATTGCGTCCAGTCACAAAAATTATCTAGTCTGATTTTCTGCTTAAATAACATTAAACAGTTTCTGAACAAGAACGAAGTAACTACTCCTGCTACAAGTCGTTCGTAAAGCCTAAGATAAGTAAAAATAGTTTGTGTAGTGTGATCGTCCGGGTGAGTGTAGTTCTGAAAAGAACTGTTGTTGGTGACTGACGTTTCGACTATCTGTGCGATAGTCATCTTCAGAGTCAAGTAAGGAATAGTTGTCAGTCGATGATGTTATAAAGTCTGGTCTGTTGAACGTGATTGGTCTGTTTAGCCGTGATGTGATTAGCTGGAAGACTCATGTAGAGTTTGTTAACAGTCATTGGTCGGTTTCGATCCGTCTGTTGTTTGTCGGTCTGTTTGTCGGTTTGTTCACGTCGTTAATGAGTCGTTTGTAAGGTGCTGGTAATTGTTGACATCTGTTGAGAGGCGTCTGTTCTAAGTTAGTGAACCAGCTTTCCAGAGTCAGTCGTTGAAAGTAGTTTGTACTGTAGGTTAAGCATTTAGCAGAGTCCCAGTCGATTCTGTGATTAGTTTGTCGGTGATGTTCAGAAATGTGATTGTTTACATCGCCATTTCTAGTAGATCGTTTGTGTTCAGTTAGTCGCGTGTTAAGGTTTCTACCAGTCTCACCAATGTAGGAGGCCTGGCAGTCGGAGCATTCGATCTTATAAATCGCTCCCTGTCTGTTGTTGGGTTCGTCTTTGTCTTTAACGTTGGTCAGCAAATGTCGTAAAGTAGTTATAGGCCTGTGAGCTACGCGAATGTTGTAAGGTTGTAGGATCCGCACAATAGCCTCAGAAGTGCCTTTGATGTAGGGTATAGTAGCTGTAGTCGTGATAGATGTGAAGTGCCTGTTAGTTTCTGTAGTGTCGGTCACCCTGTGAGTGTTTCGTCTAATGAAGTCAGTGTTGTAGTTGTTTTTGTCAAAAACACGGTCAAGGTACTTGTTTTCGTCAGATAAACTGTCCGGTGTGTTGCAAACAAGTTGCGCTCGTCTTGTCAATGTCTTGATAGTCGTAGCTTTGTGGGAAGTCGGGTTGTAGGATGATTCGTCAAGAAGTCTGTCGGTATGCGTCGGTTTTCTGTATATTGTTGTTCGTAGTTCGTTGTTGTTTCGGCCTACCAAACAGTCGAGAAAAGGAAGCTTGCCGTCTTCTTCGATCTCCCTGGTAAACTGAATGTCGGTGTTTTGTTCGTTAAGGTGGTTGTGAAAAGCGTCAATTTCGTCTTTGTGTACGGCGGTGAATGTGTCGTCTACGTAGCGTAACCAAAGCGGTATGGTTTGTCGGCAAGTTGCAAGGGCGCGTTCCTCGATGTTTTGCATCACAATTTCTGCGACAACAACGGAGACCGGCGACCCCATAGCTGTTCCGTGCAACTGCTTGTAGTGTTTCCCGTTGTACTGAAAGTAAGTCGATGTAAGGCAGAGGTTAAGTAGGTCCATAATGTCTTCTGTCGGTAATGGTAGTGCATCAGTAGACTGATGGATGGCGGTTTCAGTACACTGTAGAGCCAATTGAAGTGGAATACTGGTGAACAGTGATTTCACATCAAAAGACACGAGTTTGTAGTCGTCAGGTATCTGTACGTCTTTGATAGCGTCAATAAAGTTCTCAGTTGATTGTAGTTTACGTCTCGATTTGTCAGTCAGTGGTTGCAGTATCGTCGTAAGGTATTTCGACAGTTGGTACGTCGGGGGCCCACAGAATGAGACTATAGGTCGCATAGGTATCCCAGGTTTGTGTAGTTTCGGTAGTCCGTAAAGTTTAGATGGTTGTGGTACAGAGCACCTCAGCCGGTAGTAGCGTTGAGTGTAAAAGGCTTCAGTCTTTTTGAGCGTAAGTAATTTGTTGTTGAGTTTGCGTTGTAGTGCTGGCGTCGGGTCACGTTTAAATAATTCGTAAGTTTGTTTGTCGTTAACAAGTGCGTCCATTTTGTCATAGTAGTCAGTCTTGTCCATAACAACAGTAACACGTCCTTTGTCGGCTGGTAGTATAACAATTTCCTTGTCGTTTTTCAGTCGTTTCGGTGCTTGTTGTTCGTCTTTGGTTAAGTTGCTGTCAGTTATAGAGGCTGATTGTATCGTGGAAGTTTATCTGACGAAAACAAGTACCTTGACCGTGTTTTTGACAAAAACAACTACAACACTGACTTCATTAGACGAAACACTCACAGGGTGACCGACACTACAGAAACTAACAGGGACTTCACATCTATCACGACTACAGCTACTATACCCTACATCAAAGGCACTTCTGAGGCTATTGCGCGGATCCTACAACCTTACAACATTCGCGTAGCTCACAGGCCTATAACTACTTTACGACATTTGCTGACCAACGTTAAAGACAAAGACGAACCCAACAACAGACAGGGAGCGATTTATAAGATCGAATGCTCCGACTGCCAGGCCTCCTACATTGGTGAGACTGGTAGAAACCTTAACACGCGACTAACTGAACACAAACGATCTACTAGAAATGGCGATGTAAACAATCACATTTCTGAACATCACCGACAAACTAATCACAGAATCGACTGGGACTCTGCTAAATGCTTAACCTACAGTACAAACTACTTTCAACGACTGACTCTGGAAAGCTGGTTCACTAACTTAGAACAGACGCCTCTCAACAGATGTCAACAATTACCAGCACCTTACAAACGACTCATTAACGACGTGAACAAACCGACAAACAGACCGACAAACAACAGACGGATCGAAACCGACCAATGACTGTTAACAAACTCTACATGAGTCTTCCAGCCAATCACATCACGGCTAAACAGACCAATCACGTTCAACAGACCAGACTTTATAACATCATCGACTGACAACTATTCCTTACTTGACTCTGAAGATGACTATCGCACAGATAGTCGAAACGTCAGTCACCAACAACAGTTCTTTTCAGAACTACACTCACCCGGACGATCACACTACACAAACTATTGATACTCCTGGGTTCAAACCATTTACTTTAATAAGTAAAAATGTTTCTATTCTGAACTATTGGAACTCTCAGCTTATTTTCGGATGCAAATCAATATTAATGTCTACGTTTTAACAAAAGTGGAGACCATTACATCGCACTCAATCTTATTTTCTAATTTTAACGATTATTAACTATTGAAGGATCCGAAATAACACCTTAACAATTACAAAGACGTCTAGAATCTGGCGGTCTGCAGACGATGCAGAGCCACTCGCCCTTTCACCGACAATTAGGAATTCTAAATTTACGAGCAGTCCAGTTCGTTCCAAAATTTTTTCGTGGAAGGAGGATGGTACTCACATTTTGTCAAGAGTATTATTAAAATGATAAGTATAAATGATGTAAATAGAATAAGAAAGATGGAAAAATTGCATGAATATCTCAAGATTTTGATTCAATCCCAAGTAAAGATGTTAGGGAAAGTTGTATCGTAGCAAACATCTCAGTAACTTGGTCGACTTGCGTCATTGGCAGCGTCGTTATTTGGGTAAGCAATACTGATTTGTAGATGTCACTATCAAAGGCTCCAACTTATTAATGACCCACTGCGCTTTGCAGGATATTGCAAAGAAGTGAACTTGACCTGAAAGCTGTAAATATCCTTCAAAGTCACAGGGATTCTGTTTATCAAGTATGTTGAAAAGGGGCTCTTAAAGTTTCATTTTCCTACATTGCTCAACAGAATATCATATCGGGATTTATATCGCCTAAAGAATCTGATTAAAGAATCTGTTTAGAACTGGCTGATTAACAATTTTTTCTCCCAGAATTTCTCATATTTTGTGATGCTAACCGTTTTCTGTGTTTAAACATAGTTAATAAAGCGAACTGGGTTCGCCTTATTAACTATGGTTCAAAGCCTCGACAAAGGCGCATCTTTGAATTGAAATTCAAGATAATTCTAAAGCGTAAAGTTAAAACTATTCAAACGCAGAAGGAATTAGGACTGAATAATTGAACAAGACGTGGTGTTTCCCATTGAAATTTAGCTCAACTTAAGTTCTGAGCTGAACAAACGTAATACAAATAACTTACAGTTGACTTCTCTCCTGGACAAAGTTATTGACAGTTCCCACTGAAGAGGGCATCACATTACTTGGATAGAAACAAGGTGTATACAAGATATACAAAGTTCAAAATTCACATATTTTGAATATTTAATTTCAAGACAGCACAGCTAAATATTTCAGTTGACCCATAATATTTGTCCTTTCTCTTTGTTCAATGTTTAATATTCCTATTGTATATAATATACATATATGTACACCAGGTGGAAGAATTTTTGAGTTTCCCTCATTTATGGTCGTGATTTGAGTACCATTACGGAAATGAAAGGAGGAGGTCCCGTTGTCCTGTACGTTGTTCCACTGGTGTGCGGTTTCAGGGGGCGGGATAATCTCCAGGCTTAGTGCCAGTTGTTTGCGAACCTTTATGAGCTAAAATCTCGTATTTGGTTTCGGGAGGAACATAATCAATAGAAGTTCAATAAAAGAACCTTCGGTTGTTTCACGCCTTGCCGACTCCTGACACTTCCTTGAGAAAAAATCGCTTAAATTATATTTTTATCGTAAAATACAGTTATTAGGCTTTCTTCTGATGAATAGTTTGCTGGGATTTTTTAGTGAAACTAGCGTACGTTCGAATTTTTTTCTCGAAGAACATCCGCAAAGGTGTGAAGAGACTTTAAACCGAGTTTTAATCGTTCTAAACTAGATCGTACTAGCTCGTCAGGGGAAGATAATGGCGACATGTGGAATTAAAAATCAAGGATTTACCTTGATATGAAGACTTTATTTTTTTTCCCAAGAGATGTCATATAAAGGAAACTGGACATTGTATTTCTTTCAAAGGGCAAATGTGCCTCAGGTCTCTGTCATATTCGTTTTTTTCAAACGAAATATTTTTCGTTAAGATAGTAAAAACAAATTTGAATTGTGTCTGGCTCTAATTTTTCTTCCCTTCTTTTTTCCCGGCGACTACAGACTGACACTGTTTTACTTAAGGCTTAAATAGTGGCATGTTGTCCCAATATCAAAATAAGCCGTCAGTCGTCCGCCGTAGTCATTGAGATTTGAATCAGTTATCACAAGGTTCTTATTTGGGACGACAATATCACCCATTAGAAGCGCTTATGAACGTGTCTTATATATTCCTTGGTTACTAATTATATCTATAAATCACTATTGACTAAGAATTGCGAAAACCCTAAGTTTATTAAGTCAAGTCTTCTTAATCATTCCACTAATCTAACAGTTGCTTTTTGGTTAAGCATGAATAGACATCTAAGTGTTAGAGGACTGTGCTAGTTACTTAATGATTAATGAACTTAACACAACTCCTTTTAAAGAAATAAAAATATGTAAAGAGAAGTCTAAAGCATCTAAACTATAAAATGCTTGCAGAACTTATCTGATTTTTTAAGTTGCTATGTTTTTCTCTTTTATTTATGATTGTGAAAAAATCCCAATATTGTATCATCACGTCTTCCTAAAGGATGGGATAGTTACATTTTCTTTTGTTTTGTGTTTTTTCTGTCTTACAGATTTGAGTAAGTCAGTTATAAACATTGACCTTGGATGAATGAATATGTCAACAAAAGACAACCGTATTCCGCTGAAATATGTTTTAAGAGTTGAAATTAAGAGATCCTCGCAGCTAAGAACACTACTGAAACGAGTAGTTGTAAATAGGACCTGAAAAAAACTCAGGCCCGTACGGGATTTGAACCCATGACCTCTGTGATACCGGTGCAGCGCTCTACCAATTGAGCTAACAAGCCAACTGGGAGCTGGTCAATGAATTGGGTCCAAATAAACATCCAAGTGATTCCATTATAAAGGGAAAAACTGTTCTTGTTCCTTGCGATATGGAAACAGCAGGTAACAAAACTCAATTGCTCGTATTCGTTGACATCAGAGTAGTAAAACTTGATAACGCACTTATTATAATGGTAAGTAGATCCATGTCAAGTTGTTTTATCCTACAACCTTTGGTCCCTTTCAGTGAAATCCAAATCACAACCACCACAAATGGGAGAAATATCAACAATCTTCCATTCCTTGTTTTCGCTTAAATTTACTTATTTGATTAATTATGTATCAACTTATTTATTTATTTGTCTATTTACTGGCAGTTTTGATATTTCAGCATAAAATATGATGAAATATCATAATATGATGCATAATGTAGCTATTATGCACGATTACGTTATTTACCAGGAGCCCATTAGGTAATGAGCTTCTGCATTTACTGAAAAATAACAGTCCAAGCCTACTTTGTACTAAAATTTTCGGGAACTTTTACTCCACCTTGTTGTTTTTATGTGGGCAACCTTTGATTTCAGTGGTTCGGAAATACTTTCGCATTCAGACTTATGAGAGTACACCGTGAAAACGAGGTTTGGGGGTGAGAGTGGATATTCTGACGTGAACATGCACAAGGCCTATTTTCAATTAGTTTCTAATAAGTACAGTACATCCAATTTTTTGTTGCTAGATGCTGATGAATGGAAGGCCTCATTACCTGTCTGTAACACGAATGCCATTTTCCAGAATACCCTTGATTCGTATATTTGTGCTTGTAAACCTGGAGTTATTGCAGATGGAAGAATTTGCACTAGTAAGAGGATTTAAGATTGGCTTTTTCTTGAAAATTTTAAATTAATATAGATGTGAATGAACATTATGTCGGATCTAACAACATTTATTGTATCTCAGTTTGTACGTGCGCTATGATTGATAAATTTAGCAGGCCTTAAATTACAGTACATACCCCTAAAGTGAACAAGCTTGTTTAAATTGAAACCTTCCCCCTCTATGTGAACCCAAAGTTATGGTAAATAACTTGCTCATCGCGATTTCTCATGATAAATATCTTACTAACGTTTTCTCGGTCAGTATTGTAAGTTACAGAACCTTGCTTTTTTTTCTGCTCGGATTTATGACCATCTTTGTGCCTGGGCCATAAAATCAAGCAGAAAAACAAGGTTTGTAGCTTGGTTTGCGGACCTCTATCCGAAGTGAAGGGTATCTACAGTTGTATAAAAAAAACCGATTTGACACTTTAAGTAGCAATTACAAGGAAACCTCAAAAGAAAATGCCGTGGAATACGTAGAATACATGTGTCAAAGATCTGATTACCAGCGCAACAAGCGTGTTGAAATAATATATGCAAAAGTTCTGAATTTACATTTCTTCCAGCTATACCATCTTGCGAGGCGTTAGGAGTAGAGGATCCAAACATCGTACCTGACGCCCAAATCACTGCGAGTTCCAATTATCTCAGCTGTTATCCACGCAAAGGACGGCTCAATGGAGACAGCGGTTGGTGTCAGCAGTCTTCTAAAATCATTGATAACTATATACAGGTTGATATAGGAGCAAGGCGCATAGTATGCGGAGTCGCCACACAAGGAAAGGCAAACGGATCGTTTATAAAAAGCTACAGGCTCTCGTTTTCTACTGATGGCACCAGTTGGACTGCATATAAAGAGCAAAACGTCGAAAAGGTACAACACGTGACGGTCACTTTTTAGTACGCTGTCAATTTCGTCTATTCTTTAAACATTTTCTAGTCTTAGGTCTTTTTCTGTGCGCATGCGCAGGCTGGGTGAGGATTTACCGGTTAGTTATAGTTAAAATTGATGTAAGAATTATAAATAACGCTCAGGATGAGAGTAATTTCAGTGATCTCCAAAATCTGGAGTTTTTTTTCACATTTTTTCAAATTGTCCTCCTCTCCATCGGAAACATGTAGAAAAAGTGGTCCGGTTCCGCTGTGTCCACAGCGATGGAAATATGATGAATAGATGTCATGATTCTGTCTACGTAAACACATGTTAGCCGTTACGTTTCCGCAATAGAAACACAGATTTTAGCAACACTTCCGTGACCGGAATTTTGTTTTTTCGTCCAGTGATATCAGCGAAGGGATTAAATGAGATGTCAATACATATCTAGAAAATAAATTATATCAGGGAGGGAGGGGGGGAGAGAATCTCATTTAAGTAACTTACCTGAGAACAAATTTTACCCGATGATTAAGTGGTTTCTCCTTTTTTTCATTGCAGATCTTTGAAGCGAATTCAGACTTGAATACCATTGTAAAACATACACTGAATAACCCAGTCCAAGCAGGATACATTCGATTTTATCCCGGCGATCACCTTTTCTGGGTACCCTTGTATGAGGATCGAAGTGTTCGTGCAAGAAAGAAGAAAATCAACAACAGGGCAATTTTTCTGCATGAACCCTCCTTGGTCTTGTGTAATGGAATGGTACAAGTGTTGGTGAATGCTTCAAACAGCCAGACGTGGTCTAACTGTGGAAGTATTGAAAAGTTTTCAACCGCTTCTTGCGTAGTTTACGGGCCGTTTCCCGAAGGTTCCGATAACTTAACTGGCCCTGAGCTGTTCTGTTTTTATTCAAAATGGGGGTTTTGAAAATTATACAATTAACATGTAAGCTACAGAAACAAAATGGACTGGTTAGAGTATCAGTACCTGCTGTGCTAATCTTAAAATTCTGATTAAAAAATATTGCCACGGGTCCGTTAACGGAACTTTTGAGAAATAGGCCCCTGGACCCGAACCGAATGTGTGCATGAAACGCAAGTCGCGTGTATTACATTGACAGTTGTTGTTTTAAGTTAATATTAAGTAAACATGAGAATTAATGTTCTTGTCATCTCAAATAAAAGATTTTTTATTTGCATTAAAAGTTCCCCACTCAAGCCAGTAATTTATTATGATTTCTATAAAAAACTGTCTTCCCTTGTCGTAACCAAAAAAGAACCGAAAGAGAAACGAAAATATGATGTATTCGCAAGCAATTGACACAATTCTCAGTTTTAGGAATTAGAACCGGTTAGGAAAAAAAACATGTTCTATTATGTTTCATGCCCTTGAAAATATGTATATTTTGACTCGTTTTAGTGGTTGATATGAATTTGTTTAGAAAGTCTCGAAGATGGCTGGCAGTATAGTTTGGACGAGTGACAGAACATGTAAGCTTCCCTTGTAGCATTTAAAATAACTTAGAAATAATTTTAAACGCAAGGCTCTCGCCTTTTTTGCGAAACTACCTGCTTCTCATCGATGTCAATCATTTTTCATCGCCAAGAATTTTCTTATTACCACCATTGAGAGGACGAAGGGGAGATGTGTCAGTTAAAAAATCATGACAAGTATTGCAATCTTCTAGAGACACATAGCCACACAATGATTTTCTTTAATTCAAATCTGATAAAATATCAACTAACTTGAAGGAGTTCGTAATGATACTCTGAGCGTCAGAGACAATCGGGCTCTTCTAAATAAAATGAAAATTCAAAAAAGAAAAAAAAATCATGGGATACACAAAAACCCAAAGAACATATCTGTTCGAAAAGCGGTTAACACTGATCTAGAATTAAAAGTTCTGATCTCCCTTGTTTGAAAGTATATATTATGTTAACGTTTTCAGAGGTTGTCTCTTAGTTAAAACAAAAGTACCGAGATATGAGCAGTTCTGCTTAACGAAGAACAGTGAAAATAGATGATGTTTTCCGTATGGCCCTCTTACTTGGTCAGTAAGTATACAGAAGCTTCTAATACTTCGTCCGAACCATAATGACGTGGACGCGATAGAGGAAGCATCAATTAATTATCAATTATGAGGCAGTCAAGGTTATGTCAAAGCAGAAGTTCCTTATTTTCCCGCACTAGAACTGTGCAATCGGATGGTAGGCTTTTCAAGTAAAAAAAAAGAGGAATATGAAAGAAACCGATAAGGTTGTTCGTTTTGATTATCGGAAAGTAAAGTGTAATAGTCTATTAAAAAGATATACGTTTGCGAAAGTTTTTAACGAAAAAAAGAGTTCCCTGTATTCCTTATTCAAAGTACAGACCGTGCAAGTGTGTACTCAAATTATGACCTGCTAATGATATGCTACGAGATGCAGTAACAGAAAACACATCTTGTATTCACTTTTCACATGTGAGATTTTACCAAACCACAAATCGATAGTGATAACAGGATTAAGAAAGAAACATATTGAATAAGCATATGAAAAATAAACAAACAAACAAATCTGCGCGTTTATCTTCTGTCTTTGTCGTCGCCACCAGACGAGTCTTCCCCTACCTAAGACGAGTGTATGGAATTCATCAACAATATTTCCTTTATCACCTCTCACTTAAAGTGCTGTCCATAAGCATTCGACGCTAGCCAAATCCATCTGGAGCGCCTATGCGCGTGTTAAGTGACCTATATTGATACCGTTGCATGATAGTTTCCAAGGTAATCTTCCTGATTGACAGCCACAGCGAATTCGAACTACTGAGTTGGATATCATATCATCAAGGAAGCTTATCAAGTTTACAAGGATACTTCACTTGTTCTTAGAAATGGTCTTCTTGGCTGTTAGCGTTTTGTCATTCTAAATAAAAAAATTCAAGATAGCAGGAGGGGGGGGAGATAAACTTGTTAGTTATCAGATAAACGCAACTTTTGAAGGACTAGTAACATGCGGATTAGGTTCGATTCTTCTAAGTGTTTTTTGACCTTTTTGTTGCATCGATGATTTAAACTAAAATAGACAAGTATCGGGAGAATCATTCATCCTAACGACTACATTTTGCTCGTAAACGAACAGTGAAAATCCTAAAGGGGGTAAGTTTATAAAGAAACTGTAAGACTGCGTCGGTATTAGAAAATAACTTGATTTTATCGACTGATTTGATAGTGCATGTAAATCAATCATCGTAAACAGTTTTTACAGCTGACGTTTTGAGCGATAGCTCATCGTTATTCGCTCTAACGAAGGGTTAGCAATCAAGAGGTCAGCTTTACAAACCATTTACGGCGGCCATCTTACATTATCAACTCAGTTAATAGAACCAAATTATCATGAAAATCAGTCTATTTTCAGGACAAATAATCAGCCTACGTGTAGCCACACAGAAGCGAGAGAACGTGTTACCTCGCCTCCGTTTCACCGTATATAAGAGGTGCAGGGAAACCGGGTTCCAGTCCACAGAATATTACCTGCCTATGAACTCAACACGGCAATTGACTGCCAACCCAGTAATAGCTTTTACAACCGATGGCCAGTTGCATTATTCAAACAAAAATGGATTTTTTACAAATTTGGCTGACTTTTTATTTGCCTTTATTTCAGTAAAGCACAATAAGTTGCAAATGATTCATGGATGCTATCACATTAGACAAGAATCCAGCGCTAAACAAAGTATGTCACCAGAAGGACAGCATAATCAGTCATAATTTATGCGTCCGCCGTACTCTATTCGGAACGCTGCTTTATTCGGCATTTTACAGACCCCACGTTGGCGAAGTAACCTGCCCAGCCCTGATCGAAAATAGCCCGCGTTTACATTCCGTCTTACAACCCGGGATCTCGGGTTGGAGTTTCTCGAGGTTGTGGACGCGCTTGGACTGAGGGAGTTAAGATTTCATCACGGCGACGTGTGGTAAAACGTTAGCGTTTTCTTGAGTTCAAAGTAAAACTGCGACTTAATTGCTGACGAGGTTTCGTTGCTAAGAGGACGTAAAAATCGGTGTTTCACGTTTTAGTTCTGTATGGGACGGCTAGGAAATTTACAAAGTTTTAAAACACACGTGTTTCGCTATTACTTTGCTCATTTGATCTCTTTGATTTATTTTTATTACAGATTAACAGATGTCTTTCTTTACACCCCTTGTCATTTGGGTTGTTTTCCTTTTCATGCAATTCATTGGAAAACTAATATAGAATCTCGAATTAAATCTGAGATTTTAAAAGTTTACATTGGATAAATCAGGCTGAAGAAAGCTCTAGTTGGCCAATTTGCATCAATGGTCTGTATGCCTATGAAGTCATTCTGTAAGGCCGGGCTCTTCATAAGGGCCAATCAAGGTGACTGTAGGGGCCTGCCACTTTAACCTGTAAACACAATAATCAGAACCCTGTGATTAAACGGCGAGGGAGAACAACAGAGTGCATGAATTGAGTCTGATTATTGCGATGGGAGCCAGTGATGAAGCATGAAATATAAAAGACAAAATTTTATGATAATTCGAGTGTACCTTGCACGGGTTGAAGGCTGACATAGTGCACCTCATGAATATGTCCCAGCACAAGAGGTTTGCTTTCGTCAACTGCACAATGTGGCGTAATGATTACATCATTGCTATAGGATAGACTGCTGACCACACGAATGCACGTTTTAAAGTGGTTCGCTGCGGCACACAGAATCACGTGATCACCCCAAGTGCCATCTTGTTCCATGTGTTCAAGGTACTCAGTCCATGTTTGATGTCCATGGACAAAGTGAAACAGATCTGTTCCATCCGGCTGTAAGAAGAATCAGTTAAAGAAGGAAACTTCAAATGATTGTTGATAGAAACTTGAGCGCGTGTAGAGTACGAGTCAGGGAGTAATTTTATCAGAATGGTACTAGACGACCTTTAATTGGAAATTTACTGCATAGTAACAAATTGTGTGCTTGAAACGTCTTTTAAAACGTTCGTGTATATTCCAAAACGCTTTGCAAACAGCAAGAAAACAACAAGAAAGATCCATCATTGAGAGAATGACTAGAATTCTGTCATCTGATGGAGGTTTAAATGGAACTTTTTTTAAACTTGGTCATATTCTAATGACTAAAACTGTGGTGGCTTACTTCTTCGGACAACAAATTAAGTAACATATGAATTTAATTGTAACCAACGTCATTGAGTGTCTTCTTAAATCGCAAATTTAAATCTTTCAAGTTCTCCTTTCCACCAGGGTACAAGCTGGTATAAGAGTTCCTGGTTAAAACGACCATCATTCCACACAGGAATAGTAACAGCACTCCTGGTCACTTCACGTTGTGAACACTGGGATAGGTTCTGGTGGTGTTGGCCAAGTGGCTTATATCATCCCTAAAACCTTTATCATACTCTTAAAATAACAGCACGTGACATACTCTGTTAGACATACTAACATCAACTTACAAGTTTTGGGTCACTCCTGAGGTACTGAACCAAGTTTTGTCTTAATTTGCCATGTGGGATTTTGATTCCCTTAACAATTCCCAGTTGTTCGGACAAGGCATAGAACATGCAATTTCCTAATCCTTTATTGTCGGATACTCTGAAGCCCCTGTCTGATGCAATTTTCCTCAGCCCCAGTAATAGATCCGTTCTGCTCTTGACTTTGCTTGCATCGAGTTGCATCTGCTGAAGTTTCTGGATGATTCGGTCATGAGAACCTAGAAAATAGAACGCTTTTATTAATCTAACTGCATGATAAAAAGCAAAACAATCATCTGCTGGAAAATAACAATTCCTAATCTTTTCAGAGAAACTTTTCGGGTAAAAAGGGAAAGAGCTTCAACCACCAGACCAAAGGAAGCTGTAGCTGTCAACTAAGCTACTTCTTGAGTTCGATTTCTTCCCGTGAATAAATACACTAATAATCAAGAGAGAAGAAACAGAGAAGAGAAATAAACGACGAGGTCTAGACTTTGACATATCTGCGTAACTGGAAAAAGGAATCCTGGAAAAAACTATTGGCTTTTAAAATATACTGATGCATTTCCTCTACCGTATGAATATGTGATTACCTCAATATTGTTTCGAAAGACAACTGTATCATGAATAGAACATAAACTTGTTTTGATAGAAACAGTATTTACACTTTGCTTTTGCTTTGAGAAAAAGCAGAACAACTCCCCATGTCTCCAATTGGATGAAAACTTCAAATGACTCAACGACATAAATAAAACTAAGCCGTCCGTCCGGATCAGAAAATAAAAAAAATCAAATTTGTTTGTATACGTCTTACGTTTGTGACTGAAGAGTGTAGTGATATAAATAAAAACATGTCTCATAGGTAAAGAGTACCTTACTAAGTTTTTACGAAAGATAGCTGGCCTGAAGTCAAAAGTTAGGAAAAAAAATTGCTAAATCTCCTCGTAACCTGTCTGTACTTCTTTGGGATATCAATTATCATGTGTTATTAAATTCTTTTACTCACTTCGAGTCAGTAATGAATCAACTGTTGGTTGTTCAGTTGACGTGTCAATAACTTCGGCCTGCCGAGCTCTGAAACTTGTGTCTCGTCTTTTAGAGGCTAAAAAGATAGAAAGAAGCTTTTATTTCAATAACACAGTAAACAACATAAGGATAAAACGATTGATTACTATTCATGTTCAACATCTCTTTTTATATGAGGTGTTGATGCTTTCCGCCACAGTTAATAAGAGACCGAAGGCCGATTAGCCCCCTAAAATACTTTTTGAAGGATATTTAAAACATTCTCACCATGAACTATGTCCCACATCTTCTCCACAAGACTGTCACACTGCTTCTCCCAGCTAAACTTCTCTTCATATGAACTCCTCAGTTGTTGAAAGTCTCGAAGTCGATCTGATCTCTCCTTCTGTCGGACACCAGCAATTGCCTTTGCCCACTCCTCAGGGTCCTCAGACTCCACCACGAATGATTTACCTGATGGTACAGTGCAGAGTGCTTCACCAAATCCTGAGTTGCCACTGACAAGAATGGGAAGACCAGCAGACAACGCTTCTAAGGCCGTCAAACCAAACCCCTCTGTTCTGGAGGGCATGATGCAGATGTCAACTTCACAAAATAATTTTTTCAATCCCTCCTTGTTTTCCACGAACTTCCTGACGATCAGCTGTTTTTTATCAATTCCACTCTTGAGTAGATTCTTTGCAACCTCATCCTGTTTACCGTTAGGTGCACCCACGAAAATCAGATGGTACGACCTGTCTTTCAGTTCAACTATTGCTCTAGCAGAGATATCGTAGCCCTTCAAGCTGAAGTCCTCTGGGTCACCACGGCCAAACGTCAATACCTTGAACTTGTTACGCTCCTTTGGGGCTTGTTTTACGTCAGAGAACTCACGGAAAATTCCAGGAGTCAGTTCAAGGATGTCGTCCTCACTCTTGCATGAGCAGAGCTGAACGGAGAAAGCGTCTGTTAACTTTGGTCCAACTGCTAGCACAACATCTGCCAACTTACACAACTCTACTTCAGTTAAATTCTTCTCTTCACCTTTGGAAATGGCCTTGGGATAGTTTTTGTGCACTGCAAGTTCTTCAGGCGCAGTGTGCACCACCTGTATCCACTTGCACTGGTGGGATTCTTTAAAGAATTGAGCTTGTTTACCAAGCTTTGCTCCATGACCCAGTACTATGTCAATGTCCAGATCTCTCGGTGGGGCACTCAGCCAGTCAAGGGGGTCGGCATAGCCTGGCCGTTTTTGTGCCTCTCTGAGGGATACATTGTGCATTCGAGCCATTCTCTTCTCTTCTTCAGAACAGGCAAACTGTGGGACAAGGAGAGTAACGTCCACTTCGGGGTGTTTGGCCAACAGAATGGCAAGCTGTCTGTTGATGGTGGACAAGCCTCCCATTGACGAACTCCACTCACTGCCCAGGAGAGTCACCTTTAATGCTGTGGCAGACTTCATTGAATTGATTTCACTTGCTTCATTATGTGATCTAACAGCTACATTTGAAGAGGACAAACCCTGAAGAAAAGAGACCATATAAGATTGTGATAATTACATAAAAAGACTTTGCGTTTGGTCACATAAATTTACATCGATCAGTACTTTACCAAGGAAAAACAAAAGAGTATAAAATTCAAAAATCATTTTATCTTATATCTGACTTATATTTAAAACTGAAGTCAATCTATCAGGGCTCCCTTTCTCAACACTGATAACAGCCTAATTGACATTCACATCAAGTTAGTTAGAGGAGCAAAGCAAACATGAAACTGAGACTACAAATCTTTGCTTTCCAGTCAATTATACCTGGCCTCTTCTTTTCAAGAACCATTTCTTCAATCCACAAACTGGTTCTATCATATCCCAAGGTTTTCGCTTACAGATGTCCGGTTGACCTTCATTTGCATCAATGAGGTGGAGGCAGTCCTTGTGTGTGCAAGTGGTTTTCATGTGGTCTGAGCATGCACGACGCATTTCTTCTGTCCTTCGATGACAGTTAGGACATGCAACACACAGCCTATACTGCAGTCCCCTCAGGTATGGCATTTCTTGTGACAAATTCTTTAGGGTGTCTTCAAGAAATTCACGAACAAGAGTTGCTAGTTGGACGGAGTTCTGTCCTACAACCTGATGACTTTGTGCTTTTTGTCTCAAGATTACCTTCACAAATCCTGTTTTGCATATAAGGACAAAATCATGAATATCTTTTCCAATGATGAACCATGCTCCATTCTGGTACAGGGTGGGTTGATACGTGGCCCATGTCTTTGAACACCAACGAATGGATCGCGAGACAAGCTGCAGGAAAAGACCATGAGGGACAAAGCCATGGACAAAGAGGAGATACAATGGACATGGATCAGTTGATGATGGTTTCATCTCACAGAGTTCATCAGGTGATGACTTCAACTGAGCTGGTACAAAGTACTTCTCCTCATTTGGGGAAACTGAAAACTTAGCGATCAAACCAAATTGCTCCATCATGTCCAGAATGTCTTCTCTAATGATTCCTGGTCCAATAAAGCTGGAGAACACATAATCAACATGTTCCATGCTAAGGATGCCACTTCCTTCAAGCTCCCTCCAGAAATCAGCATATCGAGCATTCTACAAAATATATAAATAACAGGAATTCCAGATAAGAGAGGTCCACTAAATGTTCCCTTTGAATGTTTCCAACATGTATGTACAAGATTTACAAAATCAGTGTATCAAAATGGTTGGAAATGACACTCTTAATGTGCAATTTTGTGTCTTAGGCTCCTCAGAAGTGATTATTAATTGTTATTCACCACTGCAGAAGCCATTTAGCACAAGCAAAAAGAACTGTTCCCTTGTGTGACTACAATTACTGTTAGTGGTGGCAAGTTAATGCAAGTCTCTTGTAAAGTAAAAAGGCTAAATCAGCTTATGACCTGAAAAGCTGCAAAAGGTACATGAAATAACTTGAGGTCCAACAATTGTAAAGATCAAAGAGTTACAGCTGTTGCATTAGTTGCTGATTTATTGAAAAAGAGTATCACTCTCATTTTCTGTTGGTCTAAATTATTAAACATTTTCTAAGTTAGGTCTTTTCAAAAATGAAATTTTTCTCCTACCTGTTTATTGAAAGGTGAAATGGTTATCAGCTGTTTGAACAGATCAATCAACCACTGAGCCTTCAGTACAACTGTACTGCGGTGCTTGATTATCATCCCCAGACCATGGTAAAAACTGATCATGGACTCAAACTCTTTTGCATCTTCCATGAAACAATCTTTCTTTGCATAATGTTCAAGTTGTCGCAGATTTCTGTGATAAATCTGTTCAGCCACCAAAGCTTCAATCACCTTTTCAAACAAAAACCATCTAGAAGGCAACAGAATAATTAAAATGTTTTAGTGTTTAAAATTGGATATTAACTTCAGACAGACATGTGCTTATTCGTAGTCTTCCAGTAATTCATCTATTTCCTTGGCCTAGCTTTCTCCACACATTAGGAGAATTCAAACATGGTTATATTTTTCACATAAACAATCTCAATTCAAAGAGCTGTGCCTTCTCAAATATCCAACAGACATTCACACCTTTTTAAAAACACAATATTGTCACAATGTCATGAATTGGAGTTTTATTTGCTGGCACTTATATGACTGCTGTGTATTTGTACAGTCTTATGTTTTAAGAATTTTGATGAACTTCAAACTGGGGTAGGTATGATATCTTTGTGTTCATATACATTTATATGCATATACAGTGATGCTAAAAACACCGACTGCTCTTAAAAAAACCTTTTCATAACCGCTTGAATACATGAATAACATTGATCCCAAAGTCCATGAATTGAGGTTTGCCAGATAAAATATTACTTTTGTTTACCTGATAGGTATTTTCTCCCCCATATAAGGCTCCTGCCTCAACACCTCCAGGATTTTGTTCCGCAATTCTTTTATTCCATCTGCTTTTCCTTCTTCCTTTGCTGGATATGTTTAGAAAATGAATGCAAAACATAATGTAACACAGAAACATGTGTTTACAATGAGAATAGTTTGTATCATACATTTGTGATTGCTGATATTTCATTGCTGACAACATAGCTAAGATGATAAACTCTTCAACTCCCCGAATCATCTTCTGTTCCATATTTCAAACTCTGAAATTAATGGATCTGTCAACAAAATTGTATATGGCCTAGTATGGTGATGCTGGTACATAAAGTAACTGAAAGCTAAGAAGACTGCAGCTAATAAAAAATTAAAGAACTCTAACTTAAGTTTGCACTATAAGCCTGAAGTCATTCAACCAAGACAGTATCCTTCCCTTAATTACCACTCTCTCTTAAACATTCTGCATTTCTACCAACCTTTTAAAATTATGACACACAACACAACTGCTGAATGACATGTAAATGTAAGTCAAATAATAATTATTGCATGCTCAATGCTTGCCAACAATCTACATCAATCCATAAACATTGATATCAATTTACCACAACAAAATAGCTTTCCAGTTGCTGAGAATTTGTGATAATTGTTAAGCCTGCTAAATAGACAGGGTAGATGAACTGACATTAAGAAACAATAGCTTTTTCATAAGAGTTCCTGCTCCTTCTCCTTCTCCAAATATGTAAACAAAGATCAGGTGCACTGTTCTGATCAAACAAGATTGATGGCAGTATCATAGTCAAATGAATGGCTTCATTGGCTCTTGATGCTCTACGTTTCTACAACTGGATATTTTAACTCGTTTGTCCAAGAATGGGACAATTACTCACTTTCTATGATCATGGAAAAGATAAAACCAAAATAAGATATGGTCATCCTGCATTTCAAGAACTGGCAAGTATCAACCAAACGTGGGATTGATACTTCAAACTGCTCATAACAGAATGGTAAACAAACGGTTTAGTTGAGCAGATAGATTTTTTTTTAAAACAGACAACTGAAGGAAACTGTTTAAACGTTTTTGCTACATTTTTTTAGACGGACACAAAATTTCTTAAACGGACGCAAAATTTCTTAAATGGACTAGCACAGTGCTTAAATGTTTTAGCAAAAGAGTTAGACAGATGCAAATTTTTTAAATGGATGAGCAAATTGTTTAAACACTTTCATGAACCATTTAAATGGATTTAAGCAGATAGTAAACGGTTTTGCAGTTTAAATGAAAAGCATTAATGTCCATTTTCCCATGGAGAGTCAGAAATGGGTCTTTGATTAAACAAAAAAATGGTCACAAATTAAGTGTTCCAAGAATTGATGCAAAGACAAGCTAGTAACCAATTATAAAACCATCAATTACTGCAAGTAACACATTGTCAAGGATACAATATGACATCAAATATCTCACCTGTTTTATGTTTTCCTCTTTGCTTTTGAATCTTCTGGATAAATTTCTTGATCAAGTTTGGCCTCTGAGTGTTGTCAATGCAGAATAAGGGTTTGACCACATGCTTCTCATATTCCATACCAGAAATTCTCTCCTGTATTTGTTTCTTTATTACTGCTATGTCTTCAACTGGTTTGTCAGCATGTGTTCCAACAATAAACACTGGGGGACGGAGGTAGGGCAGCTTATGTTGTGCATCATCATCTGGGTCATCAGTTGCCAGGGCAACACTGTGTACTGTAGCCAGCCATGACAGCAAATTCTCCATGTTTGTTTCATTGTTAGGGTTTTCCAATTTCACATCATTACTACCTTGTCTCATGCAGGGCTCAGCTGTAGCATCCAAAGGCTTGCTGAGATTGTGCACCAATATGTACAGTGCTCGCTGTGATAAGAAGATAGGATGGCTGGCATAGTACAGGTGCTGCCCTGCAAAGTCCCATAAATCCATTGTGTAATAGGATTCTTCTTGGAATAAACCACTTTTGATGTCTTTGCCTTTGAGATACTCCAACCACTGATGAACATGCTTCTCAGTATCAGGGGGTTGAGCAACATCAATAATTACCTCGGGCTCCTCTAAAATGCAGTCCATTGAGTGTTCAATGCTAATGTTGTCCATAGCATCTATTGATGGGTAATCTCCTTTATCATCAACCTAAGTAAAGTATCATATAAGGGGAAATTATTTACTCTCAGTACCACACTGATTCAGTCTCACCAGCAAACTCATTACACATCTCAAATAACTGTGCCAAAGTTTGATGTAAATTAGATAAAATGAGAGTACATGTACTGGGAGAGAAATTATTGTTTAGACTTCAAGCAGTTCCCTGTTTTTTGGCTAAGACCACTGCAAAGTAAAAAAAAATCAGTTAAAAAAATTGAACAATTTTAATTTTTGCTTCACTTTAAGGCTCACATAATCTTCATTTGACATTAAATATTTAAAACTATACTGTCATAAAAAGGTGCCTTAAACATGTGTGTGAAGAACATTTTTAAAATTCTGATATTACCTTTCTTTTGCCATGTTTGTAACTACCTAAAGATCCCTTTTCAAAATCTGCAGGTGATATGTGGGCTGAATCTTTTTCAAAATCTTCTTTTGAACTTTTATCTGAGTCTTTTTGTCTCAGCTTTTCTTGCTGCATAGACATTTTTCTAGCATGATGATCTTCTTGTGTAAAAAGTTTCTCTGCAACAATCTTTGCCACATCTTTAGAACATTCCAATAGTCCTGGTTTATTCTCACCAATGGACTGCCAGTTCCTTGCAGCTTGGTCAACATCAATTTCACACTTTGAAGGATCCACTTCAATCCCCTCAGTGCTCTGTTCTCCAGAGTCAAATGGAAGGCCTAGCAGACTCTTCTTTAAACTGGTTTTACCAGCTCGATCCTGACCAATGAGTAATATTCTGCCACGGTAAACCATGACATATCCATCTTGCAAAGCCCTTTCATAAGCCAGCTGTGCTTTAAGTCTCTCTCTCATTGGGCCTAATAAGAAAGAGTTTTAACAACACAAAGAAAAAGGTAGTTTGCGCATTGATAAATTTCTAAAAATTAATTGAAAAAGAAAGCAAACTAAAGGTAAAGGTTGACAAATCAACAACTATAAATGCCTAACATGAATAATGTTGGAGTTAAAGGCTGGTATATATAAACTTAACCATCAAAATTGTTTATTTTTTTCTGATCTTAATGCATTTATTCCACTATTACATAAAAGTTACACATAATAATTCTTCTGGCATAAAATGTAGTGATGAGTTTGAGAACATGCACACCAAAACTAAACTGAACCACTTGTGACTGATCACACAAGAGAGAGGCAAGGACTTCAATCAATTCTGCGGAGTAGTGAGGAGTCAATAATCAATTAATTGATTGTGTACGAAAAAAAAAGCACATACATGTATTTCCAAAGGGTAACAATTGTAAGTTTAAAAATAATTACACAAAAAACACCTGCAGTGTAAATTCTATGGAAATAATAATCAGGATTCAGTCATGCTAATAACAAATTCAAGCTATATGCCTATAACTTAATTCACAAAATTTAATCACATTAGTTTATGAATTGTGTTTGATAAGCCACAAGTTACTAAATTTTTAAACACTTCAAATTAACCAAATGGAAAGCAAAAATAAAATTAAAAAATTCCTAACAGTGAATTAACTTGGGATACATTTTATCATTTCGTAATTCCATTCCAATAGAAAGAAAACTCAAAACAGTAATTCCTAACTGCGTAGAATCATTTGTAACAACATTTACTCTCTTGATTCCACATCAAATCATATTTCCTTATTGATGAACTTAAATTTCAATGTGAGCCAAATTGTTAAAATAAAGCTTTTCAATATTAGAACAAAAACTTCCATTACAAATGTCATGTATTTCTCAAGTGATGCCAACTTTGTTACCACACAAAAACTGTGACAGTAATTACAGTTTAACTATCGCCAGCTACCTGTAATAATCAGTAACAAGCAGAATAACCACTTGCAAGTCAATCATTAGAACCAATTTAGTAAATGCACGTCACAAC
Source organism: Pocillopora damicornis (assembly GCF_964200805.1). Taxonomy (NCBI): domain Eukaryota; kingdom Metazoa; phylum Cnidaria; class Anthozoa; order Scleractinia; family Pocilloporidae; genus Pocillopora; species Pocillopora damicornis. The sequence goes on from NC_142670.1 coordinate 10,814,307, forward strand.
AATAATGTGAACAGAAATTTCCTTTACTCACCTTGGAGATCTGAATATACTCGTTCAATTATTCCTTTATCTTCTAGCTCCGTAACACTTCTCATTCCTTCAACTGTAAAAGGATTCCCATTCACATACAACGATTGGAGTTTCTTCAGCTGTTTTATGGCTGGATTTAACACAGTCAACTGGTTGTAACTCAGACCCAGTCCCTCCAGTGCCACCATCTCACCAATAGCATCAGAGATGGTGGTTAGTTTGTTATGTGAGATGTCCAGCTCTTTGAGTATCTTCAGCTGTGTTGTAGCTGGACTCAACACAGTCAACTGGTTGTAACTCAGATCCAGTCCCTCCAGTGCCACCATCTCACCAATAGCATCAGAGATGGTGGTTAGTTTGTTATGTGAGATGTTCAGCCATTCGAGTTTCTTCAGCTGTTTTATAGCTGGACTCAACACAGTCAACTTGTTGTAACTCAGATCCAGTCTCTCCAGTGCCACCATCTCACCAATAGCATCAGAGATGGTGGTTAGTTTGTTATGTGAGATGTTCAGCCGTTCGAGTTTCTTCAGCTGTTTTATAGCTGGACTCAACACAGTCAACCGGTTGTACCTCAGATCCAGTCCCCACAGTTCCACCATCTCACCAATAGCATCAGAGATGGTGGTTAGTTTGTTAAATGAGATGTACAGCCATCTGAGTTTCTTCAGCTGTGTCAAACTTGCGGGGAATATGGACAGCTCGTTTCTGCTTACATCAAGTAGCGTAATATTATTTAGTTTTCCAACATTTTCAGGTATTGTTTTAAGTTTATTCCATGACAGGTCAAGTTCGTCAAGCTCAGTTAATTCCTGCACCGCTTCAGGCAATTCAAGCAATTCCAACCGTGACAGTTTTAATTCCTTTCTTCCGTAATAATTTGTTACAATCTTACTTCTCAGCTTTTCTTTAGAAATATGGGAATCCATGTCTTAGTAATGTAACTGTCAGAACGAAAAAAACAAGTTGTCATTAAAGGTGAGTAACTTGAACTAACTTTCTTGTGGCATTTATAATAACAATCGAACCAAAAATGGCAAAAATGAGGTTTATAATTTAACATCTACTGAACCAAGGTAATGATTTATTCCTCGTAATACATTATCTTTGGAAACCATCCACCCTTCAGTGTTCTTTTAAACATTTTGAGTAAAGGACCGGATGCTTATGCGTAAAGGGTTTGAGTTATTTATTTTCATTAGAAACATTTCAACTTAAATCTAATTGTATAATTTTTGTGTTCATCAACAATTGCTTGAGTTATAAATGTTAACAAAAAGGCAATTATGAACAAGAAAGATATTTGAATTTAAATACACTGAGTTTTCCAAGCTGTTTTTCCAAAAACATACGAATTGCTACTTCCATTTCAAAATTAATATCCAACAGGAAAGAAATAACTAGGGCAAATCTATGGTTGGTTTTGTTTTCATGTGATAACCTAAGACAGTTGTAAATAAACCAAAGCATGAATGATTTCTAAGCTGTTGATATCAGACCAAGTTGCTAATTTTCAGACCTGTTGTTTGATTTTATCCTCTGTAAGCTATTTTTACTTGCAATTAACAGAGTGAATTCATCAGAATATGATCCTAGTCATTTAATAAAGACTGATTGGATAAGTCCTTCTCACTGACATATTCACTGTTTTGATACAAAAATAATCAGAATGAGAGCTCTTTGTTTTGTTTGCTTTTTTTTTTTTACAGAGTTTGTCTAGCAGCATGATGGTTTTAAGATTACAATTTTCAATTGAAGACATGTTTTGCATGAAATATCATCCAAATCACCCATAGTTGCTGTACTCATTATGTTATGTATTGAATGTTGTTGATGAAATAAAAAAATAACAAAGAGTAGAGAAAACTGGTTTTATTCTCTTATTCATGTTTATCAATAAAAGCTTAACTAAGAAGGGAATGTGAAAAGAAAAAGTATATATCAATTAACTGAGGATAGTGATAAAGAACTCAATTGGTACTAAGCAGAAAAATGAGGAATTGAAAAAAGTGTCCATAATTAGAACTGGCCACTTATGAGAGTGTCCATTAGCAGAGAGTTGACTTTAAAATAAATTAAGATCATTCATTAATTAACAAATGTATCAAGGACTGTCTCCAAAACTTTAAAAATTGTGCCTGGCTTCTTGAATATTTAATTTTCAGCAAAATGAATTCAAGCTAAAAATTTTACAACTGCAATCATTAACCAACATCAAAACTCATGTATAACATATTTATTTAACCCTTCACCTTGCATGAGTGACCAATACAGGAATTCTCCTCACAAAATATCAACACAACATCAAGCAGATATTGTAAGTGATATGAACAAAGGAAAATATCAGTTAGAGGATTATTAGTTGATCCAATACCAAATTCTCCAAACTTACATCATAAGAATGGTATGGCAAACAGTAAGGAGAATTACTAAAGAGATCTTAGGAGTGAAAGGGTCAAGGGAATGAGAGTGTTTACCTAAGAACAAATTGATTCATGGCCCCAAATGTGCACTGAATGCATTTGTTGCTTTTTCAAACAAACAAGTAATGGTTAAAAAAAACTCAGGGTTGACTTGCAAAAAAAAAAATCAACAATTTTAAAAACCATGGATCTTTAATATAGGCTACCCTGTCTCAGTGCAATAAAAAAATCCTTACTTCCTTTTCAGGGCTCAATAATTTGCAAATATCAGAATTAAAAAATGTTGAGGAGGAAAAACTTTTATCTGAAAATATAACTTTTCATCTGTTAATCAAAACTATAACAAAATTCTTCAACATGATTGGTTATCACCAGCCCAATTTGAGCACTTATAGTACAGTGTAGGTGTCATACTTGTAATTAGACAGTGTAATAGAACAGTTAAAGGGACAATTAACGTGTCATGCCTGTGGAAGTGGAAAGAACACATCATGTGCACACACTGTTGTCCTGGATTTTGCCGAGTTAATTGTTGTTGTGGATTTTTTTTTATGAAAATGTATAAATGTAGTTTCTTTCTCCAATTTTGTTATATTGTGATTAATTGATAACAGTCATCTTATTTGTTAATCAAGAATATTATTACAAACAGAATTGGACAACAGGAAGTTTGCTGAACAACCATGGCAGAAACATGGATGACCATGGTCTATCCATGGTCTTGACGCCGGAGTAATAAGCGATTATTGAATGAGGTTGAGCATGATGTCAAAAGCTGAATGAAATAATTGTTTTATTATAATTTTTTAGGCATTCAGCTATTTTTAGCATCTCTCTAGGTTTGCAAAAGGTTGAGAACACTAAACTCTAAGGTCTTGGAAACTAGGCAGACATTGATCTCAAGAAGATAAATGCAGTATAAGCCTCAGATATTGCATTTTATCATGTCAACTTCACACACTGTTCTACATGTACATTGATTGACTGCTCATGACCAATCAGCTTTTTCATTGTAAATCTTGTGTATAATGATCAGAATTATTGAATATGTGAAGGAAATTTTTGTTCTTTTTGTAAACAAGAGACAACTGGCCATTTAATACTGGAATTGAAATTTTTTGGCTTGAAATGCACATTACAAGTATGATGTGGTTACTTATACATATTAATGAGAAAGATTCTTGATTAATCACAAAGAACTGAGTTTAAAGGTCTCTAAGAATTTGAATTGTATCTTTTCATTGCCAGTGGTTCCCCTATACCCCTTTGTAAAACTCAGTCACATAAAAATATTTGGCCTTTTCACATATCACGGATAATATCAAAGTTTCTTCACGTTCATGCCTTTGAGACATTTCACATGAAAGTAAGAGACCAAATTCCCTAACAAAATTTTTAATTTTCCTAGTCTTGAACAGTCTTAAGTGACAAATGATGACAGAATGTCTTGTATTAGTTGTTCAAGGAACATTAGAGGTCTGTTTTATGACTTCTATTGATCCATGTAAAGTTCATGTCCTGTCATAACCCTGGTCAAAACTTAACCACTACTGTTCGAGAATAATACATTTTTAAAACCATCAAAAAGCTGGGAATTCATCGCGCAAAACAAAATGGTTCACGAATCACGTTTAATTCAGTTCTTCATCCACGGGTCACGTTTAAATAAAAAATTACTCCACGTGGACCTAAAAAGATCTTATTATCTTTAATCACGATTCAAGAAAAGGAAAAAATTCAATTCACGATTCACGAGGAAAAAAAATAGCTCAGTCGCGTTTCACATAAAGAGTATACGGGACCCTCTTGTCAATCACTGAAGCAGACAGCGAGCAAGTTTAATTTATTTTATCAAATACCTGACATACCTGCATTTAGATCAAAGCAATCAAGCATCAATTTGGTTTCTTAACAGATTCAAGAGAATTTGAGTTCGTTTCTAACTTCTGTCTGATGAAATGAAGTACACTCTATGGAATTAAGCGAGTATTTTGTCATCAGTTCAAACACTTCCATTGCTTAACGCGAAAAAATGAAAACTGAACAACTACCAGACAGAAGGATTAATGATCAGAGCTGATTGTCTTCAAGACGATCAGAAACAGTTTGTCCCTTTATTCTCTCCATTCCTAAGAGAATCTTCGATCAAAACTTCCCGTTAAGGCCATCTTAACTGACAATCACTGGTTTCCTTTTCCCTGTTGCTGAGAGTGTGTAACTTTAACTCGTCTCATGCAGAAGGCCGACTGAAGGCGCCTTTGTTTTACTTTATCAAAATCGTTATGTCTTCGTGCTTTGCATTTGACGAGTGTCGCTAAAGTTGAAATTATAATAGATCAAAAACCCACGCACTCAAAATACTAAGGGAAACCAGCGAATACTGGAGATATCAGAAAGTTTGTGTGAACTGACAGAAATGGCGGCAGAAGCACTTCAGGGGAAATGACTTTAGTTCGATCGAGCGGAGAGTGTGAGTTCTTGGCAGAATTATCTTTGCTCGCGTCGCAGAAGTCTGGCGAGACTACACTTTACAAGTGAGCTAAATTCTTATCTATATGGAACATAATTCTTACCTCTCAGCAGTGTGAACAAATCCTGCAGTGAACAAACGAAAATCCAAATACAGATCGCTGACAATCTAACGCCTCTGCTCAAGTGGACACTCCTTAATTCACACAACTGATTTAACCTCCTCCACAAAATATTTCAGGCTTCTCAAACGTCACGCGACCAACGGCTTGTTTACATTCAGCTACCGTGCCGAAAATAGCACGGTAAATAAATTATGACTGATTATGCAATTGAAGCCATGTGATTACTCATTATTTGTCACGCAAGGTACGGCTTCGTTGAATAGTGCTCTCGCTGTAGACGCTGTCCTTCCGTTGACATACTTTGTTTGGTGCTGGATTCTTATGTAATCTTTAGGCTACCAATTAAAAAAAAAGGCAAAACAGCCTAAAAGCTTACATCCCGAAGTGTTGCGTAAATTGAGTATTTCGACAACAACAAGGTCCTAAAATGAAAGTGTTATTTATTGTAACAAATGGCTTTTTAGTGAAATCGAAATAAGCTTTCAAGGGAGAGTTAATACAAATATGAGGAAAACAACGTAGTAATATTCTTCAAAGTTGATAAATATTTGAATAAGTGACGAATGTGATAACCGATAAAGAAACTACTTGCAAACCTAAAAGAACTCGATCAACAATTTCGTTTTGTTTAATACCACGTACGACGTCGGGATTCTGATGACTTTTCAACGCAACAGCAATTCATATCGTTCCCCTTATAGGACTGACTTCAGCTGTTTAGATATAATAATATCATCCTGTCAGTCATTCGCGGGCGATGTTCTTCGCATTTTTTTTTTCAAAACGAGTAAGGAACTCAGCAGGATACCAGAAAAGTGTGTGCAAGCTCCATAGTAATCTCCTGATAATTATTTTTTGCTTTATTGCGAGTATCACCGCGACCGTATCTTGAGAAGTACCATCGCCAGGTAAGGGACGTCATTATATCTTATCGTTCAAGGAGTTATCTCCACAAATATCTTCATTTGATATGATATTCGAGTCTATCCCTCACTTTTTTAGCTGCCACGGATGGATGCTTCGCCAGTACCGGTCAGCGGTATCTGGGTTGAGCATGCGCTTTCGACGGCTTTTCTCCTCGTCGCGTCGGCCATATTGTTTGTTACTCGTTCGGAGTCAGGTTTCCCTGTTGCGATTAAAGCCTTTCACTATCTGGACGTGCCTTGGTTCATTGTGTTAACTCTCCTACTGGCGTGGTGGCAGTGTTCGGTTCTACCCAGGCCATATTTTCGCCGAAGAAGGCTATTTTTCGCCTCGTCCACGTGAGCCAAAACAGTGTATCCTTCGCCGTGTCAACACGTTCCAGAGCCCTAAACGTGAAATATGGCTGCAACACACCGTGCACCGAAGCAGTGGTGCCTCTCCAAAGTGGAATCTATCAATTCCTTTGAAAACTGGAAGCAAAACCTCATTTACACTCTTTCTTTGGACAGCAACTTCGCCCCCTTCCTCGCAGATGGATTGACATGGTTAAAAAAGACCAGGGGTCAGCCGCTTCGAGGTCTTCACAACGATGGCGAATCAGTGCCATTAGCTCGTCGCCTGACAGCCCGCCAAAAGGTTAACTTCCTCGAGCTGATGTTAGGACAGATCGCCAACTATTGTCCAATTATCTCTCGAAATACTCTGGTGAAAAACTCTACATCCCTCGAGTTCATCTGGCAAACCATCAGACAGCACTTTGGTTTCCAAGTCACCGGGGCTCAGTTCATTGACTTTTCCGAAATACACCTAGCTGCTGATGAGCGCCCCGAAGATCTGTACCAGCGCCTCACAGCATTCGTAGAAGATTCATTGCTACGTGCCAACGGCTTAACCCACAATGGCCAAGCAGTGCAGGAGGATGAGGAGTTAACCCCTACACTCGAAAACTTTGTGGTCCTCACTTGGTTACGCCTCATTCACCCCAGTCTCCCACGACTGGTTAAGCAGCGTTATGGTACAGAGTTGAGATCCCGTACACTTGCCTCGATCAAACCTGAGATCTCGCAGGCCCTCAATTCCTTACTCGAGGAAATCCGCACGTCGGATGATGCCAGAATCCTGCGTGCTGCTGTTGCAGACGATTTTCGTCGCCCTCGTCAGAGTAACAGGGGTGTTCCTAGAGCCCGTCCCAGACAACCCCGCCAAGACAAGGTCTGTCCTCTATGTAAACAGGCTGGCCGTTCTATGACAAACCACTTCCTCAGTCAGTGTACCTTCCTCCCCGACAGTGACAGGCGTTTCATGGTGAAAGCACGACAGATCGCCGGCATCCTTGACAATGACCAAGAAACTGAGACCAGTCCTGATTCTGATTCACCAGACCCTGACACAACATTGCCAGGCCCGGACATGGTGGCCTACCGTGTGCAGACCCGCCAGTCCCCTTACATGGATGTCTTTCATGATCATCGAGTCGTGCGCGTCACCCTCGACAGCGGTGCAACTGGAAATATGATACGCCATTCAACTGCGAAACACCTCGGCTGTCCGATAATCTCAAGTGCCCAGTCCGTCCAACAGGCTGATGGCTCGTCTCAGCTCCAGGTGATAGGAGAAATTCGTACCACCTTCACCCGGGACCACACAAATTTCGCGTTTGAAGGTCTCGTAGTTGAGAATCTTGATGTTGAGGTACTTGCCGGTACCCCCTTTATGGAGACGAATAACATCGCTGTCCGACCCGCTAAGAGAGAGGTACTACTAGGCAATGGCTCCGTCTACACGTATGGGTCCAAATCCCCACCCAACCCTCATGCAACCGCACGTAGAGCATTTGTCCTACGTGCCCCTGCTCCATCCCAGACAGTGTGGCCTGGAGAGTTCATGGAAGTACGTCTACCAGACGATGCACCTTCTGACTCGGAGTACGCACTAGAGCCTCGCATCGACGCACCCAGTGCACACAATCCGAAGCCATCCCAGTTGTGGCCACAACCTGGTGTCGTTTCCAGCGTTGCCCGAGCCATACGGATTCCTAACCTATCAAGCGTACCCCGCACTCTCAAACGCCACGAACACTTCTGCCAAGTCATCCCTGTTTTTGAGCCCCCCGAAGTCCCATCATCACCCCCACCTACTGCTCAGCGCCCGTTGCCGCCCTCCAGTACACGTTACTCTGCATCCGTTCAGGTTGATCCAGACAACACCCTTCCCCAAACCGTTCGTGCAGACTTCCAATCACTACTTACAGAGTACGACACTGTATTTGACCCGCAATTCCCCGGATACAATGGAGCCGCTGGCGCATACAAGGCCAAAGTCAACATGGGTCCTGTCGAACCTCCTCAGCAGAAGGGTCGCCTCCCCCAATACGCACGGGATAAGCTCATCGAGCTCCAGGAAAAGTTTGACAACCTAGAGAATCTTGGAGTCTTCCGCCGCCCCGAAGATGTGGGTATCACCATTGAATACCTCAATCCATCTTTCCTTGTAAAGAAGCCTAATGGTGGTTCCCGTCTCGTCACCGCCTTTTCTGATGTGGGCAGATACAGCAAACCACAACCATCCCTGCTACCCGATGTTGACTCCACATTACGGCTCATCGCCCAATGGTCACACATAATTATCACTGACCTTACAAGTGCTTTCTACCAGATCCCTTTAGCCAAAGAGTCCATGAAGTACTGCGGTGTCGCCACCCCCTTTAAAGGCGTATGGGTGTATGCCCGCTCCGCTATGGGAATGCCTGGCTCAGAGACTGCTCTAGAGGAGGTTATGTGCCGTGTTCTAGGCCCCTTACTTCAAGATGGAGCCGTGGCCAAGATCGCCGATGATTTATACTGCGGGGGCAACACCCCTCAAGAGTTACTCCACAACTGGAAGAGGGTCCTGCAAGCTCTTCACAAATGCAACCTGCGTTTGTCAGCCCACAAGACCATAATCAACCCCAAGTCAACCACTATCCTTGGTTGGATTTGGTCTGCCGGTACCCTGTCTGCCAGTGCCCACCGCCTCAACACCCTCGCCACGTACCCTGTGCCAAACACCGTTGGTCGTTTGAGATCGTTCATTGGTGCGTACAAAGTCCTGTCTCGTGTTATCCCACGGTGCTCTAGTTATCTAACCCCGCTGGATGCCGTCACGGCTGGATGTACTTCACAAGAATCCATCACCTGGTCTGACAGTCTCAGGGCTGCATTCCATAACGCTCAAAAGGCCCTATCCTCAGCCCTCTCTATCACCTTACCTAGACCTGAGGACCAACTATGGGTCGTCACCGATGGCGCAGTCAAGGACCCAGGAATAGGCGCCACCCTCTATGTGACGCGCAACAACAAGCTACACATCGCCGGTTTTTTCAGCGCTAAGCTGCGGGGCACTCAGACAACGTGGCTTCCATGCGAAGTAGAAGCCCTCTCCATCGCTGCGGCTACAAAGCACTTCAGTCCATACCTCATCCAGTCATCCAATAAAGCCTGTATCCTAACGGACAGTAAGCCATGCGTCCAGGCTTATGAGAAGCTATGCCGCGGCGAGTTCTCCGCAAGTCCTCGCGTATCTACTTTCCTGTCAGTTGTCAGCCGCTACCAGGCCTCAGTGCGACACGTCTCCGGCGCCTCTATCCTCCAGTCAGACTTCGCGAGTCGAAATGCTGCCCCTTGTGAGAATGAAACCTGTCAGATTTGCCTGTTTATCGCCTCAACCAGAGATTCTGTTGTCCGAGCCGCGACTGTCCAGGACATCCTCCAAGGCAATGCCCGCCTCCCTTTCACCAGCCGTCCGGCCTGGTTGGCCATACAGTCTGAATGCCCAGACCTACGTCGCATGCACGCACACCTTGTCCAAGGCACAAGGCCTTCCAAGAAGCTCACAAACATCAAGGACGTCAAACGCTATTTGCAGGTCGCCTCAATCGCAAGTGATGGCCTACTCGTCGTCAAACGTCATGATCCCTTGTCACCGACCAGAGAGTGTATTATTGTCCCTCGCCAGGCCTTGGATGGCCTCTTGACAGCCCTTCACATTCAGCTCAGCCACCCTTCTTGTCACCAGTTAAAAATGGTTGCCAAGCGTTATCTGTTTGTCCTCGACCTGGACAAGGCAGTCTCCCGTGTTTCCGATGGATGCCACTCCTGTGCAGCAATTCAGAGATCACCAACAGCACGAACTGACCAGTCCACCTCGCCTCCACCTGAAACTATTGGGCAGTCCTTTGCGGCAGATGTCATAAAACGTTCTCGCCAACTTATCTTTGTACTCCGTGAAACAGTGACCTCTTACATGTCCAGTCTCTTTCTTGAGAACGAACGCCACCAAACTTTGCGTGATGCCATTATAAAGCTTTGCGTGGAAATGCGCCCCATGGATGGTCCACCTGCTGTGATCCGCACCGACCCTGCTCCCGGATTCAAGGCCCTTGTCAATGATTCACTCTTACAGAAACACAGAATCACAATTGAGCTTGGCCATGCCAAAAATCCCAACAAGAACCCCTTGCAGAGAGAGCAGTCCAAGAATTGGAGAATGAGCTGTTACGTCAGGAGCCTCTCGGTAGTTCTGTCTCTCCCCTCACCCTTGCCGTAGCCACTTCAGCCTTAAACTCACGTATCCGTTCAAGAGGGCTTTCCTCTCGAGAAATGTGGACCCAGCGGGATCAGTTCTCAAACAAACAGTTACCCCTCGCAGATGACCACATAATTTCCCTCCAGCATGAGCAGCGTCTCTCCAACCATCCCCTCAGTGAACGTTCCAAAGCTCCTGGTCAGTCAAGGCGTCCTACCCCCCTGATCGATATTGGTGATCTTGTGTACCTTCATTCTGACCTCAACAAGTCTCGTGCTCGTGACCGCTATCTCGTTGTAGCCATTGATCCTCCATTCTGCAACATCAAAAAGTTCATTGGATCCCAGTTGCGAAGTTCATCGTACCATGTCAAGCTATCTGAGTGCTTCAAGGTCCCATCTGACTTGGGTGATCCCTTCCGTGCCTCTCCGACCCTACGCAAACACTACTCTGATTCTGACGACGAAGATGGTCCTACTACAACGACTCACCCTCCCCCCTCTTTGCCTGCCATCCCTGAGGCCATCGCAGCTTCCACACACCCACCAGTTGTCAACCCTCAGTCTTACAGTCCAGCCCCTGCCTCTCCCGTTGACCATACCATGGATGATTTCGCTACACAGTCGCCCTGCCCTGATCCTTCCCCAGTGGAGTATGCAGCCACCTCAGCGATGCCTTCTCCGCCTGCCCTACGGAGATCATCGCGCACCCGCCGTCCTCCTTCTCGTTTTGCAGATTATGACACTGAACTTTGAACACCGATCTTTAAACTCTGAACTTTGACTCGCCCGCGCGTGTCAATTTGTTAGTTAGTCTTAAGTGTATGTTAAATTGTTTTTAGTTCTTGTTTCTCCTTAAAAAAAAAACAAAAAAAAAACAAAACAAAAAAAAGAAAGAAGTCACGCCAGTACCGGTCAGCGGTATCTGGGTTGAGCATGCGCTTTCGACGGCTTTTCTCCTCGTCGCGTCGGCCATATTGTTTGTTACTCGTTCGGAGTCAGGTTTCCCTGTTGCGATTAAAGCCTTTCACTATCTGGACGTGCCTTGGTTCATTGTGTTAACTCTCCTACTGGCGCTTTAATTTTGGAGGCAGCTCATTCAATTTTATTCGAAATAAACGGTGTTTGACGCCTTGTCCCCACATAGCGCTTTACCCATAACTATATATCATAGTCACAGCTTTCCCGTCCTATAAATAGGAACTTAATCGCTTTCTCGGCGAGTACCTCCAAAATATATCTGTGGAAGGAAAGTTATCGGTTTCATCGATGTGGCGCACATATATCCCTACCGCTCTTTTGTTGTGTTTAAGCAAAGAACAACTTTTTTTTCTTTTGCAAGTTGATTATTACGAAGAAACAGCAATTATTTGTGAACACGCTCTAAAAAAGGAAAGCCCGAGAATCAATAAATAAAGTATTAGCAGAGCTACTAATCACCACTCCGTCGGCAACAGATGGATCTTCGCCGTTTAACTAGGCCGAACTTTGCGAGTTACACCTGCCCGGCGATGCACGATCTGGTAGCCACCATCCTCGGACGATGTCGTCGTTACATTCCAACCCTGCTCCGTTATTAATGTTTCTGTCAGCACTGTCCAGAACTTTGTAGTCTGCATACTCTAATTTGAGAAATCAAGAAGAGACAAAGCTTGATGATGTTTGAGCAAGCCTCCAACTCGTTCCTGAATCCATAGCAACAGTGGATACTTGCTAAGATGGCGTCAAATAAGAATTTTTGAGATGTTTTGGTAAGCAATAATCAGTTGGATATCTTTGAAGCAGACGATTATCTCTTAGCACCGACCAGCACAAATTTCCACACAGTGGAAGCGCAATCTGCTCAAACTGGTATTCCTGCGAGAAAAAGGAAGTGATAAAATATGGTGTTCTCAGAGTATTTTGGCCTCCAATTAAGGAACGGTCTGTGGCGAAACTTTTAAGCTTGCACTATCTACTTGTTTGCACTGAGACATGTACACATCATCGAACCGCGCCACTGTTCAATTTATTTAAGACGATGTTATAGTTTCAGCTCCAGGCCAGCGTAAGTTCGTGACAAGTGCAAAAGTTGTTCAGCTCTAGCTAGATCTATAACAAAAATATACATGTTTGTCAGAAGTCTTGACCCATAATGCCTAAGTGAAGGACAAGGAGCTGCAAAGAAAGTGAAAGTTGTCCAGTATTGGCCATTATTTTGTTGGTAAGGAAAGCAGGTGCCTCTATGTGTGTAACTTATGGTTGATTTTAATCTAGGGAAGGAGATGAGTGTTGATTGACAAAGAAAAACAAAGAATCAACGACGCTATTATAAATTCACGGAAGACGAAGGCAATTGGAATTAATGAGTCACAGATGATAATCTGACGAGATACAAAATTTGCTTGAAGTTAACGTGAAGGTAGTGTTTAAGGGCTCTCAAATAACTACGAGTAAATGGTAGAAAAAGGAAATTAAACAAACAAACAAACAAAAACCAAGAACTAAAACGAAAAAAATTGTAGAAAAAGCAAACAAAAAAAATATGAAAACAGGGGAAAAAATACGAAATCAAGGGAAAAAAAAGGCAAAAACTAGGTAAGAAATTAAATAAAATGTAAAGGTAAAGAAAATTCCCTAAAACAGGGAAGGGCCATTTATCTCGGTACAGTTTCGGTTATTTTTGCCGCGGGGTAAAACAGGGAAAACGTTTATCTGAATTTCTCTAAAAGTGCACTGAATTTAGAACTAAAACTAAGCACACATCGCAATATATTACAATATTGCAATAAGTTATACATTGGTGAAACAAGAAGACGACTAGGTGACCGATTCCGAGAACACCTTCGCGACGTAGAATTAAATGACAAGGACGCATCCAAACATGTCGTTAAACACTTCAATCTCCCTAATCATTCTAAACAACATATGGCAGTTTGCGGCCTTTACTTACATCTAGGCAGTTCGGAGAGCTGCAAAGCGCTAGAACAAAAATATATCTTCCAAATCGGCACTCTTAATCCCCAGGGTATCAACGAGCGCTTTTCATTCAACGAATTTATTTTTGTTTTCTCGTCACTACAACCCACAATTCCTCCAATCGCTCTGACGAAGGGCTAACGCTCGAAACGTCAGCCTTTTAACTCTTTACGGTGGCCAATTTACGTTTTCAACTCAGTTGTCAACACTTAATTACCTGCTATACTCTCCCACTGACGCAGCACCAGAGTTTCTTTTAAAACTTACCCCCCTTAAAACTAAGCACCCATGGCTGGTTATAATACTCTAGTATTTAAATATGTCAAAACTTCCAATTGTGTTCTTGCCCAGTGTGGTTCATAGATAAATGCTGACAAGGACGTGCAGCATAGGAGTCGAAAGGTCGTGATCAATACAAGATTGATTAGCCTGACTCTTTCATCGTGAGACAAACGATTAAACGTTTATTTATCTTAATGTATTCTTTTTTTGTTGTTGTCGCTGTCTTGTTTTTTTAATACAATTAAATTGTACTATTAAATTTCTCACAATTGCTTCTTTTTAACGGACGTATGTTTAATTTACAAAGTATCTCTCTTAAAACAGAAGGAAAAAATCTGATGCAAGCTTTAAAGTAACAGTTGCAGAAAGAGGGTCTTAATGGGGATAACCGTTAGCCGTAAAACGGCCAAAAAATTTAGCCGTTAGGCGTAAAAATTGACAAATTTTAACCTTTAGTCGTAAAAAAAGTTTACCGTGAAAAATATATGGTAGAAACAATGGCAATGACAATGAATATTCTGGTAGAAACAATGGAAAGGTGTTAACCGTTAGCCGTAAATTGGCCAAAATTTTAACCGTTAGCCGTAAAAGCCATCACCCCATTGAGACCCTCTAGAAAAAACCTAATGGGTTATTTTCTTCAATTGGTCAAAGGATAAAAATTCTTTTTATGCAAAGACGTCTACAAAGTTTTGGAGAAAAAAAGGGAATAATGAGCATGACAATCGTGACAAGTGACCGTTTTGCGGCCAAATTAGCGTTATCGAGGAGTCCATTTTCCACGTCCAACTAACAGATGAATTTAAAAGTAGTAAGAATGCACTTCCGTTTAAAAGCTGCAGGAGAAGGGAAATATATACCAAATAAAAGTATAAAGGAATAAAACATTTAGTGAAGTAAGAGTCAATGATGAAATTATTTTGTTGGGAAGGTCTGGGTATTAGCGACATCTTATGAATAAACTCACAGTAAAGGAAAACATTCACCTTAGCGGTGCATAGCCTTACAGGCATTTAAAAAACGACGAGGCTGCTTCATAAGACTGGACGTAAATAATGATACACAGGACTAAATTTATGCAAAAAACATGACAAATTACTCGACATAAATTAAGTAACAATACACAATGATATAAACATGTACTTCGAGTACACAACGTAACTAATAAAACATATAAACACTCACAGGTAATTAAAACCTAGACGTGATACACACGGGAAATGGTATGACAATAGTTTCACAGTGATGATAGTGATAATATCGGTAACAATGATAGTGACAATAGTGATTAAACTCAAATGAGGTTGATCTTTAACTATATGTATGACTAAGGAGCATCGACCTACCGGAAGTCAATTCGCGGTTAAGTGGTGTCGTAATACTGGAAATCTGAATAAACCGTCCCTCTTGATGTGAAAATGTAATACCGGAAGTTGATTTTCAAGAAGTAGAAACTGTTCCTCAACCTGCTACGAGGCAGGGTTGAAAATGTTGTCGAATCGACTCTATTTGACTGGAATGGGACGATTCACCTCTTCTAAGGTCATACTATAATGCTGTTTGCCAAAGATTTAAACAATAATTAAGATAACAACTGAGTGCCGGGATAAGCTCTCTGATGGACCACGTGATACAACGGAACCATATGTACCAGTTTATTTACTTATTTATTTATGTTTTTATTTGGGACTTTTTAAAATATCGTAAATGTCGAGCAGTAAGCTTGTATCATTTATTATTTTTATTCACTGAGAAACACTTACACTTCACAGCACATGATGTTTGTAGAAATAAAGTCCAGTAGTGAAATAGCCACTAAATTGTCTCACTGCCTGATACAATTCCTCTGTAGTGCGCCAGCAAAGAGGATTATACAACATCACTTACAAAAATAAATTTATATTCGCTATTGAAAATTGAATTCCACAAACTTACTATCGAAGGAAATATCTTCGTTTTGGGGCTGGGCAAAACATCAGATTCGCGGAAAGGATGAAAAAACAAAAAAAATAGAGATGCACTAGATAGATAGATAGATAGATAGATAGACTGTGTTTTATTAAAATTACATTGCAGATAAAACTGAATTGCGTAACTTCACATTAATTAATTGTACAAACTGTTTCTGCAACACATATTTATGAAACTTGTTGCCGCTCTGTCGGTCTTACAACGATTAAGATTGAAATTCCTCTGTTTCCTAAAATTGTAATTAGCCTGATAACTTTTTGGGATTAAAGAATGAATTTTGTTGTTTTTGTTTTCTAAAACTGATCGGAAAAGTGTCGATGTCAACTGTTCTTGGTGGGTTCTCAAGCTTGGGATGTTTGCTTGATCGAGGGCTTCTTTGTATGATGCTCCAGGGAAGATGCATGCAAGGGCTCTTTTCTGCACTCTCTCCAGATCGACTTGTAGATATTTCGGAAGTGCATGGTGGAACACTGGGCAGGCGTAGTCTAGGCAGGACCTGATGGTTGCGCAATAGATTGCTACAAGATCGATTGTAGGTACTTTAGCCCGCTTAAGTTGAATCAAAAAATAGTGTTTTGAGTTGGATTTCTTTATTATTTCTGTAATATGGTTGTTCCAAGTTAGAGTTGAATTAATATTGAGTCCAAGAAGTTTAACACACTGCACAGATTCAATTAGTTCCCCGTCCACGTTGGTTTTTGGAAATTGGGGGTATTGAGGGCTAAAGCTGATCAACAGTTCTTTGGTTTTTGCGCAATTCAATTGAAATAGATTTTCCTCAGACCAGGACTGTACTTGGTCAACTGCACTTTGCGCGTGACTAATCTTTCCTTTCGGGACGGTTTCTGATACCGTCGTATCGTCAACGTATTTCCACAGATTAAAATTGTCGAGCGAAACTGACAAATCGTTTATCATTAAAAGGAAAAGCCAGGGGCCCAGTTTGGTTCCCTGTGGTACTCCGGCAGGCACTTTGCTCCACTCAGAGAAACAGTCATTGCCAAGTTTAACTCTCTGAGACCTATTTGAAAGGAAGTCAACTATCCAGTTAATAACGCTCTTCGGAATGTCCAGTTGATTCAGTTTTGATATTAGGATGGACTGATCAATTAGGTCAAAGGCCTTTCGGTAATCAAAAAGAAGGACCCGAACTGACGCTCCGTTTCCGTCTGTTGCTTCAAGCCAATTGTGTATCATGCTTATGAGTGCCAGTACAGTGGATGATCCAGATACCGTTCCGAACTGATTTGGGTCCGCTACTTTTTCCACGGCCGGTTTAATGAAGTCAGAAACTATAAAATCCTCAGCAAGTTTTGATAACGCAGGTGTAATTGAAATTGGCCTTAGCTCCTTCTTGGGATCAGTCACTTGTTTTACCTTTGGGAGGGGTGTTATATTCGCCAATTTCCAAACTGACGGCAATTTTTGTTCTTTGTAGGAAGTGTTCAAAATGTCCGTTATGGGCTGTGCTAAAATTTCGGCGTATTCCTTTAGAACCCAATTAGGTATGCCGTCCGGGCCAGGAGCTTTGTGTTTGTTGAGGCGTTTCAGATTAATGTACACTCGATGTGTTGATATTTTAGGGAATTCGGCACCTTCTCCTGTAGGAAGGAGAACAGACGTGTTCTCACAGTTGATAGGCTGATAAGACTGGAGCGGTTCTAGAAGAGCTTCATTTATTGCACTGGCGATTTCTTGGGGGGACATGTTGGTGAATTGCTGTACATCGAGGGAGGACAGTAAATTGGGGTTTTGTTTTTTGGATCCACTCAGTTTATTTATCTCTTTCCACCACTGACGGGGATTCACACCTTTGAGATCTTGCACTTTTGAAGTATAGTAGGCTACTTTGCATAGTTTCCTTTCTCTATTGACAGCATTGCGGTAGAATCTGAAAACTGGACCCTTCTTGTTGGAATGAAATGCATTTTGACGCAAACGAATCAACTCCTTGAGTTTTATTGTCATCCAAGGGGCGTCCTTCGGGTAAACTTTAATCGACCTTTCTGGCATGATGTTATTTATGCCGTTTGTTATCAGTTCGTTGAAATTGCGGAGTTTTCCCTCACAGGAGCTTTGCATATTGATGCATGACCAGTCGACATTGCTGAGATAGCGGCCGAGACTTGTCTTCTTGCTTTCTCTCATATCCCTGATATTGATCTTTTTCCTGGTATGTTGGTTCAGTATCCTTTCCTTCGGCTTTACGATGACTGTGCTATGGTCTGACAGACCAAAGGGGGGAAAGCTCTCGGGCGTTGAGAAGTGATTGCCCATGTTTGTTAGTATTAGATCAAGCGTGGCCTGGCCTCTTGTGGGGAATTTAGACTTAATCATTGTTCATAATCCCTTGATAAGGTTCAATAGAAATGGTTTGAATCAATAATAAATATTTATGTAATATAAGAGGTGAAGAGGAACTAGGTTCCAGTCCTCACCAAATTACCCGCCTGTGAACTCAACTGGGCAATTGACTGCCAGCTTGGCTATAGGTCTTACAACCGACAGCCATGTTACGTTGATTATTCAAACAACAATATATTTTTCACAAACTTGGCTAACTTTTTTATCCGTCTTTATTTCACAAACTCGATCACTTTTTTTATTGTTATTGTTTATCTTTATTTCACTAAAGTATATTCTTATTTTCTTTGAGATAAAATACATATATAAGTCTCACGACTCACTCTTCTGAATCATTACCCGCCCTGATCTCTAAAAAATGAAGAGCAATCTTCAGTGAAGCATCTAAAGTCAGACCAAAATATCTGAGATAGTATAAGATGAAAAAAAAAGGTAGCTTCTGCAGTTGTAATTCAAATTATTTCACGTTACTTGTAAAAGATAAAAACTACTAACCGGCTGACTGCACATAGCAACTTGTTCTTCCATCCCTGACGTAACCAGGGCTACAAGAACAGTTGTATGAACTAATAGTGTTAATGGCTGTTCCTCTAAGGCAAGTGTGAACACTAACTGTGCATTCATCTACATCTGTGAAACATAAGAAGAAGACAAAATCTTCCTTGAGAAGAAAATATGGCTTTGGGCTGTTACAGTATTGAATTATCAGCCTTGTATATCAAAACTGCTCGATGCCTTTTCAACTAAAAGTAAAAAAGGGGACACTACTGTAGATGATGAAAGTCATATGTCCAAAATGAAGAGCTGACTAGGAAAATATGACAAAAGAGATATAATTGGGCAGATAACCTCCCAGATCAAATTTTTAGTTCTCCTTGCTGCCAAAAATACAAGTCTTATGATGTTAGTTCAGAGAATTTAGTATTGGATCAACTAATTATCCCCAAATTGATATTTTTCTTTCTTCTCATCCCTTATTTGGTTGATATTGTATTTTAGTTGGCTTGACCGAGTATTTTATATCCACCGTAATCTCATCGTCGTTTTGCCTTTGTTTTGTTTAGTTTTTACTTAAATTTTGTCTGTTTGTTTATTGATTTTTCTTGTTTTGTTAAAAGTCGTCCTCGGGCCCGTGCATTCCGATTACCACGCAATTCTCACCAAGCGATCAACCAGCGCTGGTTCCTTGTTGTCACGCTCTTTCAAAATCCCTCTCTCGCCAAACATTACGGTGTGCCAGAGAAGCCAAAAAATTGTTTGTGTTTTTCTTGAAGATGCAAACCATGGATCCGCTACATCGATCTGATCTAGATAATTTTTTTTTCAAATCAATTCACCCAGTAATAAAATCAGAACTGCCTGTTGAAGTAACAATTCGAAGGGTTATTAGCCTTGCTCGCCTCAATCTTCTATTCCAAAACTTTCAACCCTGTTTTAGTCTTCTATGAGAGGTTCACATCTGTCTATAGTGTCATATGTAGCTAGCAGTTTATAACGGCGTAAAAATGCACCTGGTTATTACTGCCGTATTACAATTGTTTATTTTTTTTTGTTCCTCGCCAAAAAAGGTGAACCCTCTCCTCCCTTGTCCGATTAACCCTTTAACTCCTATGAGTGACCAAAACAGAACTTCTCCTTACAATATCAACACCGAATCAAGCAGACAAGTTGGGAGAATAAAGGAGAAAACTAAATTAGGGGACTACAAGTTGATCCATTACCAAATTCTCCAAATTGAAATCATGAGTATTTTATGGCAGACCGTAGGGAGAATTACTAATGAGATCTTGGGAGTTATTGGGTTAAACCCCCTTCCCACTTGTACTCCTGATCGAAGTTCTAAGGTGATCGATCGATATTTTTACGATGTTCTTTTTAACTGGCTGTAAAAGGACTCTCAGTTCGGCCAAAGAACTCTCAGCTGTGGCACGTTGTATGAATGATTAAATTACAGAGGAGTGCTGTGAGTTGTCTGAAGTTGTTAAACGGAATAAAGTTGTGGTCGTTATTTCTAGTACTGAATATTTCGTACTCTCTTTTATCTCTAATCGTTTCCGTTCAGTCATTCTTTTTGTGTGGTGTACTCTGAAATTCGCACAATATCTTCCCACATCCAGTCGTAGGCTTGAACCCTCGACCTCCCACAAGGCAGTTCGGCGACATACAACCCAAAGAGGCGGCAGTTTAACGACACACCACACCAGCGGAAAAAAATTTGGAAGTTTAGATCATTGCGCGATACTCTGGATTAATGAAAATGAAAAACTAAGAAATGTCATGTGACGCCCAGTCCCAACTTGGCGTTCTATTAGTGAAATAGCATAGCTCCAAAATCGAATCGTGTATCACGAAATAAACAAACGATTTTCTGTTTCGAGTGCGATTAGCTCATATTCAGCTTCTTTAATACTGCTGGTGTTACCAAGTGCACCGTTTTGTTACACACGTGTGGGGCAAGTCACATTTTCACAGGAGTTAAGGTGAGGACAGAACAAGTTAATAGCGACCTAATGCAATTAATTAGATAAACGGGTATTGACTAAAGATACAAATAGAAATAATTTGAAACATGAGTCTAAAGAATGAAAGAAATATCGATCTTATTTACTCATCACGAACGTGGGAGAGAGAATGAATTCACTCGAGGATTCAAATCTTTGACCATCGGATTTTACGATCTGAAAGTCTGACCTCAGAGCCTTAATTAGAGCCTCGTTAATGAGCCAGGACATACGCACTGTTTATATACGCACACTGCTAAGATCTGAAATGTGGTTAAGTGTCATGTTTGAAAATAGATAAAGAAAGAAAGTGAATTTTGAGCTCCATTGTCGAATGAAAAATATTCAAAAATCTAAATCTGCAGGTCAAGACATAAATTCCTCCGAACAGGCTAGATTTTTTCTCTTTTACACACTCGTGAAAATAATCAAAATCGCTCTTTCTCCGACAACCGAGAAAAAAAATTAATCAGTTTAAACTACAAAATTATTTCTCAATGCTGACATATAGATTATCATCATGAAGAGATCTTAAGGTAGTTTATTTACATACCCATGAAGAATCTATGAAACTAAACATTACCACGAGTTTATCAACTGATATTCTATTGATATTACTGATTCCAATACCATGTGTGCCGTTTGTCTCACATGCACCTCAGTAAATAGCCTCAGTTAATGAATTCGAACGCGTCAGAAAATGCTGGGCTCAGAGAGAGAGAGAGAGCTAGGAAAAACTGATTGAAAACATTCAATTCGTAAAATTCCTGCAATATGCACTGATGTTTTCTATGCACAGAGATGCATGGAATTTCCAGGTGGAGAATACTTTTATAACCTCAGCAGATATTTCTCTAGGAAGAGTACATATGGTATTCTGAGTTTAATGTAATCAAAACCCCAAACGATTTGATTCTCTTCTTCGTTAGTTACGACGAGAAGTCGAGTATCCGTCCTGGAAAAGAGCTTTCTTGGAATTTAATGCGGCTTTCTTAAGGTGAGGAAAGCTAATGAAATAATGAATAGCATATTGTAATCGAAAGAAGGGGAAAATTGTGAAAAAAATATTCAAGACTACTATATTATTTATGGTATTTCTTTAAATTTATATCTACCTCCGATTATAAACCATGATATGCAACTTGTTCTCACAAAGTAGATTTCAATGCAATATTCAGCCCAAAAAAATTATAATCGTTCAGAACAGAAAAATGTATCTCATAAAAGGAAGTATCTTGATGTAAACAAAATACTTTCTACATGTGAGAGGCAGTTAGTGATGGGTGTCCTTTTAATCTTGTTGGGACTCAACTGCGTGTGAAATCAAATGCAAATCAGGATCTGTTTCTTGGAAGGAAGGAACACATTTCATTGTTTGAAAAATAATCGTATTGGGATGAGATCTATATAGCACCATCATATTTGACTAGAGATTTTTTTCACTTTTGACTTCAAACATCCTAAGTGCAGAGTTGGCGGGAAGAAGGTATAAGTTCACAGTTCTTATTTTTAGTAACTTTACGAAGTTGTCACGGCAAAAGCGGAAAATGAA
This sequence comes from Pocillopora damicornis, assembly GCF_964200805.1. Classification (NCBI taxonomy): domain Eukaryota; kingdom Metazoa; phylum Cnidaria; class Anthozoa; order Scleractinia; family Pocilloporidae; genus Pocillopora; species Pocillopora damicornis. The sequence continues at coordinate 10,836,468 of NC_142670.1, forward strand.
AATTGGAGAAGATCGTAACGCTTTTTTCAAGGAAAGTTGTTAAAAAAAATTTGTCTTATAAACTGCATTGATTTATATCGCCAATCAGCTGCTTACACGTCACTCGCCTTTCGCGCCACTTTGTCAGGGGGATGAAGGAATATCAAATTCTCATTTTTTAGTATAGTCCACTTTTTTTTGTAAGTAAAGTACTATAGTGTTTGTCTAATAAACAAAATAATTCATGGTTTCTTGTAAATATGGAGCTACCCTTCTCATCATCACCTCCATATCTCACGATTGGACACGGCAAACGAGTAAGATTCGAGGTGATCACTCGAAGAAAAATGATATTGGTACGATATGTAACTCACGGTTTGAAATCATTCTTTTTGACTCAGTAATGGCAGGAGTGTCCTGCTTTGAGGAGAAAAAGGAATTGCGCGTGTTTTCCACTGAGAGGGAAATGGCTGAATTTAAATCACGGAAGGAAATAATCGTCACGCAAAAACATTTAAACAAATAGTAATAAAAAATAAAAACAAACAAACAATGACTTTCTTGAAATAGAAAAGGAAGTTTTGATCAGGACACTGGGCATGAAAAGAGACTAGTAAATGTTTTAAACGGGTGAATATAGAATAATTCATGTTTTCATCGATATTGTTGTGAAACAAAACATTGTTCTTGATATTTTCAGGGATGTAGAGATAGCAAAAAGCATCGTTTGGAGAAAGGGAGCTTCAGAGGAAGACAGTTTAACAGGTACGATTCAATTTTTAAATTCCAGTTTATGAGGGCTGTTTAGAGCTCATGTTTTTTAAAATGTAAGCGCGTAATCTAATGTTCCTTGCGCCTAGAAACAATTGGATTTAATTTCAATCGAGTTTTCTTGATTTATGTTTACTGTTGTCAGATATGAAATATTTCACTTACATAATGCTAAAAATTTCATTGGTTTCTCTCATACGATTAATAATGGTAATAGGAGCGAGTGGAGTCCAACTCAGTCTGTAATCTCACAAAATCGGACGACTGCGAAGCGAGAGTCAGATTTGTCAATCACGAGTATGATCTTGGGAGTTAAAAAGTTAACAGTGTGTGATCGCACGTGATGAGAGCGTGACAGAGCTGAATGACCTGTTGTACTTAGAACTCTTGTCAATATCAAAACCAGCCAATATTTCGCGAAAACGAAACGAAGCGTGAAGTAAAATAAAACAAAACAAAGCAAACGAACAAAAATGCAATGAATTTCTACGAAAAAGATCTTTAGATCGCGGCAGCAGTTTTGATGTCGCAAAATTCGCTATTTATTGTAATGTGATAGTATTATAGATTCGCATGGAACAAAAAAAATTACATCTACACTGCACGCAGTAAACTTATCATTTACATGTATGTCTTCACATGTTAAGATATCAACGTCGTCATGATAATCGGATCTATAAACATTACGGTAATACTTTCCGGGACGGCTTTTATCTACGAACGTTTCTAAGATTGAATTCAACTTTAAAAAAAGGGAAGCATTTCTTGTAACAAGATTTTGTCAAATTTTAATGTCCGAATTAGAGGTGGTTTTTCGACGAGGTGAGTTTCGGTGCGGTAGATCTCTCCCGCGCTGCTCGGTGCTTTTAAAATGTGTTTCAAAATTATATATGTTTCAAGTTTAATCTCGATATCTATATGATACATAGGATGATACATATTCACTGCTTGATAAAGATTTATCTATGATCTTCTCGAGTTTGAATATTTCATCGAAAGAGTGAGCGATATTATCAACACTCGATGGTAAATTTCGTATCCTTGCGCGTGTATGTAAAACCGCTATTAACATGTGCATTACTGACTAAGCATGAGATAGAGATGGCCAAGTTTCTTCTCTGCATTCTTAAGGACCTTGAGAATAAGAAATTGTTGCATGGATAAAAAGAAGAATTACTTCCAACATAAGATGCCCCTCGAGCTGTTCTTCGTTTGGACTAAACACGTATCTTTGACTCCGCTGTAGCCAAAACCGCCGGAAAAACCTGAATGTTCAGTCATGTGACAAAAATAAATGGTCTAGCTATGTTATTTAACCGACTTCAATAATTTTTTTTGTTGTTGTTTTTTTTTTGTGGGATGTTAGCGGGAATTAAAAAACAACACATTTCGCGCTCTTGGGTTAAGAAATTGGAGTAACGTGATAAAAAGCTAACAAAAGTGAAATTTTAAGGATAGAACCACAATGACAACCAATTCTTTATTACGTATGAAAGCGGAACCTCGCCGACGTCGCTATTAATCATTTTAGTTCTTAGAAGTCCTGCGAACATTATTCGACCTCCTTCGCAAAACTTGTAGACATTCATAGGAACTAAATATTTGTCTTCAACTATTCAAACTACATATCCACAAGGTTGTTACTCATACGAATTATTGAACATGTACGAAAACGAAACCTCGCCAACGTCACGGTTAATTATTTTGGATTCTTGAAAGCTTGTGAGCATCATTCGACTTCCTCTTCGAAAATTGGCACAATAAAAACATAGATCTTGACTGGAAGTAAATTTTTTTGGTCTTGAGCAATTCAAGTTACGTATCCTCTAGGTGGTAAGTCGTGTTATTTCTAACCGATTTTCGGTCAGAAATCGGTTTTAGTAGATATTTCCCGAATATCCCCTTCAAAATCGTACAGGAACAGACTATTTATTATTTACTTTCTCCGACATAATTTTTTATGGGCCAGCCACTTTCAGTTTTTTATATTTTATAAGCGCCTTCAAAAGAAAGTTTATGGAATCTTCTGTAGCTTTGTGGAAATTGTTACACATGCGCTTTATGAAATAACTGAAACCTTTGGTGGATAGGTGTGTCTGAGTGACGGTATATGAAAGCAGTTCTTTACGTAATAGGCCGGGGGGAAGGGTGTTGGTAGAGTTCGTGACAGTTACGCAAAACCTCGCTTGTGTTTGCCTTAATGATTCAGTAGTGAGTACTTGGACCCTTGACAGTTAATGCCAACTTTATACTTAAAACGAACTTTTAGGTTAAAAGAGCCTAGTGGTTCGCAAAAAAAAAAAACTTTAATGATGATAATAAAATTTAAAAAAAAGGTTATCCATGCATTATGTTTAAGTAAAATATACTAACTGTAAGGAGTCTTAGGTGTCTTTAATCATCACCAGTTTGAGTTTATCGGTTGAAATATTGGTCGAAAGGCTTTCCTTCTACGTCCAATTAAGTCAAAACAGCGGAACGTGACTCGAGCTGTCACGCCATCACGATAGCGTGACAGAGGAAACTTTGGGACTTTTATTTTTTTCTCGACGTTCTCTTTAGATTACTTTCATTTCAGTCTCCTTCTTTGATTTGTAACCATGATTTATAGCGCATTAAAATCGACTCCATTTATCTCCAGCTATGGCAGAAAGTAATCTCCTAACAACGGGGGAAGAACTGGACTTGAACAATGAGCCTCCAGTCACAGGTGAGAGAAGAAGACCGTTATATGATAGTTTTGAAGTGGTTGTTAGGCCTTTTGGTCGAATAGTTAAGTATATCTTTAATCATGTGCACTTATCTTTGAAACATTTACACTTAAAGGTATTACGGAATCTAATAAATAGGTTGGTATTCTGGGTGACGAGGATACTGCGCATGTTGGAATTGCTCATAGTTGTGATCACTGAAAAGATCGATATATTTTCCGCTTGGTAATTTCAGCGACAGAGAAAAGCCAATTTACGTCAAGTGATTCAAAACTGGAGATATACGATGACCCTTCAAGAGGTGAGACAAAAAGGGGAAATAATTTTTTTAAGGCGACCCAGTGTAGTTTTTGAAATAGTTATATAAAAAATTTCTACCGCTCTGGGAATAACTTGCTGAGAGTCAATAAGTTTATCTTTGCAAGTAGAGCACTCATGGTCGAACATAAACCAAGGTGATTTGGTCACCACGAAAATGTTAATTTCAAGGGACGTGAAAACCAAAACTTTTTACCGAATTTAATTGTTCTGCCTAATATTCTAATCATTGTTGAAACACACATTTTCGTTCCATTTTTGTACATTTAATCATGTTTTCTATATTCTTGACAAGTTTTGAGATTGATAAGAATAGTAAAGGTCTGCTTCGTTATCTAGAAATTGCTAAAGAACTGAGAAACCAGGCCGGAGAAGGAAGACGTTATGGCAATGTCGGCAACGCTTATCATGGTCTAGGACAACTCAAAGCAGCAATCGAGTACCACCAACGTCATCTAGAAATTGCTAAAGAAGTGGGAGACAAGACCGGAGCAGGAATCAGTTATGGCAATCTTGGCAACGCTTATCAAAGTCTAGGAAAATTAAAAACAGCAATCGAGTACCACAAACGTCGTCTTGAATTTGCTAAAGAAGTGGGAGACAAAGCCAGGGAGGGAAGAAGTTATGGCAATCTCGGCAACGCTTTTCAAGGTCTGGGACAGTTCAAAACAGCAATCGAGTACCACAGCCGTTGTTTAAGAATTGCAAAAGAAGTGAGGGACAAGGCCGGAGAGGGACAAAGTTATGGCAATCTCGGCAAGGCTTATCAAGGTCTACGGCAGTTCAGAACAGCAATCAAGTACTATCAACATTCTCTGGAAATTGCTAAGAAACAAGGAGACAAGGCTGGGGAGGGACGAAGTTATGGCAGTCTCGGCAACGCCTATCATGGTCTAGGACAGTTCCAAATAGCAATCGAGTACCACAACCGTTATCTAGGAATTGCTAAAGAAGTTGGAGACAAGGCCGGAGAGGGACGAAGTTATGGTAATCTCGGCAACGCCTATCATCGTCTAGGACAGTTCAAAACAGCAATCGAGTACCAGCAACGTCATCTAGAGATTGCTAAAGAAGTGGGAGATAAGGCCGGAGAGGGACAAAGTTATGGTAATCTCGGCAACGCCTATCATGGTCTAGGACAGTTCAAAACAGCAATCGAGTACCAGCAACGTCATCTAGAGATTGCTAAAGAAGTGGGAGATAAGGCCGGAGAGGGACAAAGTTATGGCAATCTCGGCAAAGCCCATCAAGGTCTAAGACAGCTCAAAACAGCAATCGAGTACCATCAGCATTCTCTGGATATTTCTAAGAAAGAGAGAGACAAGGCTGGAGAGGGACGAGGTTATGGCTGTCTCAGCAACGCCTATCATGGTCTAGGACAGTTCAAAACAGCAATCAAGTACCAGAAACATTATCTAGAAATTGCTAAAGAGGTGGGAGACAAGGCTGGAGAGGGACAAAGTTATGGCAATCTCGGCAATGCTTATCGAGGTCTAGGACAGTTCGAAACAGCAATCGAGTACCACAACCGTCATCTTGAAATTGCGAAAGAAGTGGGAGACAAAGCTGGAGAGGGACAAAGTTCTAGCAATCTCGGCAATGCTTATCAAGGTCTAGGAAAGTTCCAAACAGCAATCGAGTACCACAACCGTCATCTAGGAATTGCTAAAGAAGTTGGGGACAAGGCCGGAGAGGGACGAAGTTATGGTAATCTCGGCAACGCCTATCATGGTCTAGGACAGTTCAAAACAGCAATCGAGTACCAGCAACGTCATCTAGAGATTGCTAAAGAAGTGGGAGATAAGGCCGGAGAGGGACAAAGTTATGGCAATCTCGGCAACGCCCATCAAGGTCTAAGACAGCTCAAAACAGCAATCGAGTACCATCAGCATTCTCTGGATATTTCTAAGAAAGAGAGAGACAAGGCTGGAGAGAGACGAAGTTATGGCAGTCTCGGCAACGCCTATCATGGTCTAGGACAGTTCAAAACAGCAATCAAGTACCAGAAACATTATCTAGAAATTGCTAAAGAGGTGGGAGACAAGGCTGGAGAGGGACAAAGTTATGGCAATCTCGGCAATGCTTATCGAGGTCTAGGACAGTTCGAAACAGCAATCGAGTACCACAACCGTCATCTTGAAATTGCGAAAGAAGTGGGAGACAAAGCTGGAGAGGGACAAAGTTCTAGCAATCTCGGCAATGCTTATCAAGGTCTAGGAAAGTTCCAAACAGCAATCGAGTACCACAACCGTCATCTAGAAATTGCGAAAAAAGTGGGAGACAAGGCTGAAGAGGGACAAATTTATGGCAATCTTGGCAATGCTCATCAAGGTCTAGGACAATTTGAAACAGCAATCGAGTACCATCAACGTCATCTTGAAATTGCTAAAGAAATGGGAGACAACGCCGGAGAGGGAATCAGTTATGGCAGTCTCGGCAACGCTTATCAAGGTCTGGGACTGTTCAAAACAGCCATCAAGTGCCATCAGCATTCTCTAGAAATTGCTAAAAAAGAGGGAGACAAGTCTGGAGAGAGACGAAGTTATGGCAATCTCGGCAACGCCTATCATGGTCTAGGACAGTTCAAAACGGCAATCGAGTACCAGCAACGTCATTTAGAGATTGCCAAAGAACTGGAAGACAAGGCCGGACAGGGAATCAGTTATGGCAATCTTGGCAACGCTTATCATGGTCTAGGAGAGTTCAAAACAGCAATTCAGTACCACAACCGTTATATAGAAATTGCTAAAGAGGTGGGAGACAAGGCCGGAGAGGGAAGAAGCTATGGCAATCTCGGCAACGCTTATCAAGGTCTAGGAGAGTTTGAAACAGCAATCGAATACCACAACCGTTATCTAGAAATTGCTAAAGAGGTGGGAGACAAAGTCGGAGAGGGAAAAAGTTATGGCAATCTCGGCAACGCTTATCAAGGACTAGGACTGTTCAAAACAGCCATCAAGTGCCATCAGCATTCTCTAGAAATTGCTAAGAAAGAGAGAGACAAGGCTGGAGAGGGACGAGGTTATGGCAATTTGGGCAACGCCTATCAAGGTCTAGGACAGTTCAAAACAGCAATCGAGTACCAGCAACGTCATTTAGAGATTGCCAAAGAACTGGAAGACAAAGCCGGACAGGGAATCAGTTATGGCAATCTTGGCAATGCTTATCATGGTCTAGGAGAGTTTGAAACAGCAATCGAGTACCACAACCGTTATCTAGAAATTGCTAAAGAGGTGGGAGACAAGGTTGGAGAGGGAAAAAGCTATGGCAATCTCGGCAACGCTTATCAAGGTCTAGGACAGTTCAAAACGGCAATCGAGTACCAGGAACGTCATCTAGAAATTGCTAAAGAAGTAGGAGACAAGGCTGGAGAGGGACGAAGTTATGGCAATCTCGGCAACGCTTATCAAGGTCTAGGACTGTTCAAAACAGCCATCAAGTGCCATCAGCATTCTCTGGAAATTGCTAAGAAAGAGAGAGACAAGGCTGGAGAGGGACGAGGTTATGGCAATCTCGGCAACGCCTATCAAGGTCTAGGACAGTTCAAAACAGCAATCGAGTACCAGAAACGTCATTTAGAGATTGCTAAAGAACTGGAAGACAAGGCCGGACAGGGAATCAGTTATGGCAATCTTGGCAATGCTTATCATGGTTTAGGAGAGTTTGAAACAGCAATCGAGTACCACAACCGTTATCTAGAAATTGCTAAAGAGGTGGGAGACAAGGTCGGAGAGGGAAAAAGCTATGGCAATCTCGGCAACGCTTATCAAGGTCTAGGACAGTTCAAAACGGCAATCGAGTACCAGGAACGTCATCTAGAAATTGCTAAAGAAGTAGGAGACAAAGCTGGAGAGGGACAAAGTTATGGCAATCTCGGCAATGCTTATCAAGGTCTAGGACAGTTCGAAACAGCAATCGAGTACCATCAACGTCATCTGGAAATTGCTAAAGATGTGGGAGACAATGCTGGAGAGGGAATCAGTTATGGCAATCTTGGCAACGCTTTTCAATGTCTAGGAGAGCTCAAAACAGCAATCGAGTACCACAACCGTTATCTAGAAATTGCAAAAGAAGTAGGAGACAAGGCCGGAGTGGGAAGAAGCTATGGCAATCTCGGCATCGCTTATCAAGGTCTAGGGAAGTTTAAAACAGCAATCGAGTATCAGCAACGTCATCTAGAAATTTTGAAAGAAGTGGGAGACAAGGCTGGAGAGGGAATCAGTTATTGCCATCTCGGCAGAATTCTTCTCGGTCAAAGAAAGTTTAAAAGGGCAATTGAGTCGTACCAACGTCACCTAGAAATATCCAAAGAAGTAGGAGACAAGGCTGGAGAGGCATGCTCACTCGGTTCTCTCGGTATAAGTTTCGAGTGCCAAGGAGATCCCATGAGGGCCTTTACCTACTATTACTCGAGTGTAGAGGTGTATGATGATATCAGGGCCGGTCGTCAATTTCAAGATACGTGGAAGATTTGCTATCGTAATCAGCACCAAAGTGCATACAAAGGTTTGTGGCGTATAAGCCTCATTCAAGGTAAAGTTGTGAACGCTCTTCTTGCCGCAGAAAAAGGACGTGCTCAAGCTCTGAGAGATCTCATGGACGCAAGATATCAGCCTGAAGATACTTCCAGAAGGAGCGGTTCGTACCTTTCCCTGAGTTCTGTTCCATCAAGCACAGTTTTCATAGCTATCAGTGGACCGTGCGTTTACTTCTGGGTTTGCCTCAGTGAAGATAATATCCAAATGAGAAAGATTCACGTGAACAATTATAAGTGTGAAGATGAATTGGAATCTTTCATCCAGCTACTGAACAAAACTGCCCTTATGTAGAATTTTAGGGGAGATGCTGTCACACGCGGAAATCCTTCAGCTGATTCGCCAAAAGAGGATCAAGTGGCCAAAGATATGATCCGAGATGATGTGAGGTACTCACAATCAAGTGCTCTGCAGAAGCTTCGTGACATCATCGTCAGTCCTATCGCTGATCTGATCGAAGGCAACGAGCTAACTGTCGTTCCGGAGGGGCCATTTTGCCTTGTACCTTATGCCGCATTGGAGGACTCGAGGTCATCGTGTCTAAATGATTCTTTCACAATTCGTGTGCTTCCGTCCTTGACGACCTTACAACAAATACATGATTGCCCAGCTGACTTCCACGCGAAGAGTGGTGCATTGCTGGTTGGCGACCCATGTTTCAGAGATATCATCTACCAGGGAAGACGTTTAGTGCAACTTCCGGGAGCAAGAAAAGAAGTGGAGATGATTGGACGCATACTCAATCATTCCCCTCTCACTGGAGAAAAGGCTACAAAAGATGAGGTGTTAAAACGAATGTCATCAGTGGCGTTAGTGCACATAGCAGCGCACGGTAAAATGGAAACTGGGGAAGTCATCTTGGCACCAAACACTACGAGGAAGAACTCTCAGCCAGAAGAAAAAGACTATCTACTGACGATGAAAGATGTCCTAGAAGCTGGGCTGCGGGCTCGACTGGTTGTACTGAGTTGTCCTCACAGTGCTCGTGGGGAGGTCATGGCCGAGGGTGTGGTCGGCATCGCACGAGCATTTTTGGGTGCCGGTGCCAGATCTGTTGTGGCAACCTTATGGGCAATTGATGACGAGGGAACCCTGGAGTTCATGAGTTTCTTCTACGATGCACTTGCTAAGGGCAAGAAGGCAAGCGAAGCTCTCCAGCAGGCCATGAAGTGTATGAGAGAAATCGAAAAGTACGAGGAGGTGAAGTACTGGGCACCATTTGTACTCATTGGTGATGACGTCAGCCTGGATTTCAAGGAAATTCAGACTCTGAACCATGTAATTACTCTGTTTATAACATTTTTTCAATACCAAGTGACATAAATCAAAGTTATAGTTGTTGTATGTTGTTTTTCTTTCAATGGAGTTAGGAATTTTTGGTTGCTCGAGCAAATTGAGATGAAATGCAGTCGCTGCAACATTTACGATGATAACCACGATAAGAATGAAAAAAAGATAAGATTTTCTCTATAACTATCCAGTTTTCCGGTGTATTGTTTAATTTTGCATAGCCAAGGAAAACACTCGATGGCAACTCAACGATCGTTCCTAAATTTTTACTCTTACTTTTCAGCTGAGGCAGTGAGCATTGCAACTATATCAGAACAAGGACCAAACCCGTGGAAGTTAACGATGATATTTGGATCAGAAAGCAGTAAGCTACTGATGAAAACTTTGTCAAGAGTCTTCTTTTTAAAGCAGGGAGAGTCAACAGATGGCCAAAGAAAAAATCAACGAGAGTCCTTAACGATCTCTATTGTTTCAAAACTTGACTTGTCACCCGTCTGAACTGTTCTTACGAGCTTGAAGGATTTTGGATACTCTAAAGGAAAAGAACTTTCAAATGTTTTGATCCTTAATATCTTACTCAAACTGATTTTCGTGTAATTTTTCTTTTAATGGGATGTCTTGAAATTATCATGACCAGCAATATAGAAAGTTATATTTTTAATCTAACATGGACGTTAATGTGGGCGTCACATTAACGTCAAAGTTGAGACTCTTTAAGGTGATTTCCAGATATTTTTTTACAGATTTTTTCTCGATCGGTTTTTGCCAGATGACTGATATAGAGCTATTACAACCATATCCATAGACCTTTGAGAATAATAGGTTGTCTGATTGCTCGAGTATGTTAGTTAGTTTTCTGTCATAAACTTCTTTGAGGATTTTTTCTTAGGCATTGCTTATCAAAGCTCTTTTTTTTTGTATCAGAAATATTGTTTTTCAGGACTTAAAATAACAGATTTTGACCTTTATGGCCCGGATTTAATCTTACTCTCACCAATATCTAGACTAAGTTTTCCTTTACGTTTGAATGCGATAAGTTGTGCTCATTGTTCAAGCATCACGATGCATTCTAGATATACTGTTAAAATTAATAGCACAACAGCGAAACTAGGATTTAAAAAGGGTTATGTTTCCATCTATTGGCCGATTTCACAATTGTGCATTATACAAGGCATCGATAGAAGCTCAAACTGTGCGAGAAAGCTGAAGCCTAGTGATGTACTTAGTCACTCCTAATTAGTTGTTTACCTATTTCGTAAGTTCAATAAAGAAGCATTAGAATGTCAAAAATGAGGGAAGTCATTTGACATTTTGTTGGAGGGGAGGAGTAAGTCAATGACAAAATTAAGAAAATTTCTGGCGACGATCACTTTGAATAGCGCGCGCTTACGTGTTATTCGTTAACCTTTTTACTTCCAAGATCTTATAAGTAATTCTCCTTTCTGTCTGCCAGTCAATTCCTTTGGTGTTAGTTAGGAGAATTCGGGTTTGGATCGACCTATAATCCCTAATTAAAACTTTTCTTTATTCTCCTCTCTTGTCTTCTTGATATTTTCTTGATATTGTGAGGAGAAATTCTGTCTTGGTCACTCATGGAAGTTAAAAGGTTAATGAATGCCTGAACCCAAGGCTATCTGTGACAGAAGACTGAACTTTTCGTTAAACTCATGGACCGGCCTATAATGAGGTGACATGCAAGATTTGGAATCTAAACAGTTTTTAGAAGGTGGCGCTTTAAAGGGTAAAAAGAAAAAAACCGACAAAACACAACGTAGAAAAAATAAGTGAACCAAGGATGAACCTGGAAGAGACCTGTGTAAGGACAGCGCTGTCACTTGGATTTTAAGCGATTTTAAATCTGGCCTGCAGAACAGGCGTATCTCAGTTGCGTTTTGCAATCGACCACAGGGAAGCGCTCAAAGTGGCGCGAAGCGCGAGTCCTTTGCTTTTAAAAGACAGTTAACCAGACCCGAAAAGTCAGGAAACTCTAACAGTGTGACCAGTATGACCAAACCCTGCTAGTTAAAACAGCGGCTGTGTAAATCATTTCCGTAGGAATAGGGGTCCGAGGGAGCTTGGGTCCCATCCCCCCACGCACTTTATTGGAAAAAAGGAAGTAGAAAATGCCCTAGCCCCGGTGTACGAGGCTGTTACAGTAGAAATAACAATAGAAAAATGCCCTAGCCCCAGTGTACGAGGCTGCTAGAGTAGAAATAACAATAAAAAGAAAAATGAACTAGCCCTAGTGTACGAGGCTGTTACAATAGAAATAACAATAAAAAGAAAAATGCACTAGCCCCAGTGTACGAGGCTGTTACAGTTGAAATAACAATAAAAAGAAAAATGAACTAGCCCCAGTGTACGAGGCTGTTACAGTAGAAATAACAATAAAAAGAAAAATGAACTAGCCCCAGTGTACGAGGCTGTTACAGTTGAAATAACAATAAAAAGAAAAATGCACTAGCCCCAGTGTACGAGGCTGTTACAGTTTAAATAACAATAAAAAGAAAAATGAACTAGCCCCAGTGTACAAGGCTATTACGGTAGAAATAACAATAAAAAGAAAAATGAACTAGCCCCAGTGTACGAGGCTGTTACAGTTTAAGTAACAATAAAAAGAAAAATGAACTAGCCCCAGTGTACGAGGCTGTTACAGTAGAAATAACAATAAAAAGAAAAATGAACTAGCCCCAAGGTTGCTGGGAAGTGACAATATTTTTATCCCTCAATCAGTGCTCCAAAATGCGCCAAATATATTTAGAACGTGTTCCTAACTCACCATGTTACCAGTAGTCCCTCCTTCATTCCTAAATTGGTTTCTTCTGTCCTGGTAAATTATTTAGCAGTACATCTCTATTAATACATTTCAACACGACCTGAGGGAGTGAGTATAAAGTTTTAATTACCTCTCCCTAACTGTAAATGCGTGACTTTCGAACTTGCGTGACATTTGCGTTACAGTTGGCCTTTGTGCCATTTGATTCCTTTAAATAGTTTTTCTCGCCCGCTTTCATTAATCGCCTGTTCATCCAAAGTTAATTTATAAAGTGTGATTTCAAGCCACCGGCGTATAGGGACTGATATGTAAGTTGTTTTCGCTTTTTTGTTGTTTATCTCGTTTCGAGCAAGCTCTTTCGTCCTTATTTGTATGTATATTTTGTGTTTACCGTAGCATTTGGTTCATTTATTAGTTCCTTTATTATGTTAGATTCATTTACGCTGTTAAGTCGCCACGTGTTTAATTGAATACAATCTATTATATAAGTCCCTTTTTTTAATTCGTTTACAGTTTACGAGATTGATTAAAGTTATGTCCCTGTAATATATTCCCTGGATTTGGTTGGCATTTTTCTCCGGTCACGATTTTCTTGGTATTTCATCGAGCCTTGATGTTCGTTTGCCGCAACACTAACTGCGTCAGGATTGTGGGCAGCTTTGTAGTCACCTTCGTAAGCTCGAGGGTTTATATCACAGGACGAATTTTAAAGATATTGGAGTTAAAAGTAATGATTTCCCTAGTTTATGGCTAGACTAAGTTTTCTTCTCCGTTTTCTCATACATTTTCGGCGTATCAAAAAATTGGACCTGATCTGCCCACCGTAGGGTAGTTTACATCGATTTGTCATGTTACCACTTACATTCTTGATGAAAAATTGAGCGCGAAGAGATTACAAACGAAAAGGTTGTTTTATGAAATATAATCTGTTTAGTTCATAAAGTCTACTTGAAAAAATGCTTGTGACATTTTGCCTCGAAATTTCGACTGATACGACTTGTCATGTATTTGAGGTGAGAGCTTTTTGCGTGCGATGGCTGTGCGCTAATAGTATGTTAAAAAAAGTATTAAAAAAGTACTGTAGCATACGTTTACATGTATTCAGCCAACGCGCTGTGTTTATCGGAAATCGACTCTTAAACAGGATGCGAGATGTCACTCATTAGCTTATTGAATAGTATCTTTTCTCATCTGGAGGAGAAGCGAATTCTCAACGCGTGGGAAATTGGCGCACGGTCAACAAGAACTGATCCTCTCGCGCATACCCGTCGACTGTCGTGTTGACGTTTCCGTAAAGGGTAAAAAAGCTGACGTTTCGAGCGTTAGCCCTTCGTCAGAGCGATTAGAGGAATTGTGGGTTGTGTGTGGATTTATATGTAGAAAGTGGAGCTACGCCATTGGTGGGAATATGGTGACGAGAATACAGGAATAAATTAGTTGAATGAAAAGCGCTCGTTGATTCCGTGGGGATTAAGGGTGCCGATTTGGAATATAAATTTTTGTTCTAGTGTTTTGCGGCTTTCCGAACTGCCTAGATGTAAGGAAAGGCCGCAAACTGCCATATGCTGTTTAGAATGATAAGGAAGATTAAAGTGTCTAGCGACTGGTTTGGATGCGTCCTTGTCATTTCTTTCCACATCGCGAAGGTGTTCTCGGAATCGGTCACCCAGTCGTCTTCCTGTTTCGCCGATGTATAACTTATTGCAATAAGTGCAAGTTATGCAATAAATAACATTGGCGGAGGTACACGTAAAGTGATCAATGATCTTAATGGATCTTTTGGGTCCCGATATTTTCTCTACGTTGTGAATGAAAGGACAAGTTATGCATCGTGAGCGAGCGCATTTAAAAGTTTATGTAGTTACGACTCTGATTTTGCCGAAAAATCAGAGGTAATGTGCCAGTTTTTCGATAAACGCGGCTATCCTGTTTCTGTCGTTCAAGCGGGCTACCACCGTGCCAACAAAACGATCGACAGGCAGCACTACAAACGGCCGAGAAGGAGAACACTGACCGCATTCCATTTACTCTTACATTTCACCATCACAACCACGCAGTTAAATCTATCATTCTTAAAACTTTTAAATTACTCCAAAACGATTCAGAGACTGGCACTATCTTTTCGCAACCCCCACTTATTTCATTCAAACGTGACAAAAACATCTTAGGTAACTTTTTAGTCAGGATTTCATTTCAAACCAATGACCAATCTGGAACTTTCCTCCAGCTCCACTTTCTACATATAAATCCACACACAACCCACAATTCCTCTAATCGCTCTGACGAAGGGCTAACGCTCGAAACGTCAGCTTTTTTACCCTTTACGGTGGCTAATTTACGTTTTCAACCCAGTTGTTAACACTAAATTACCTGCTATACTCTCCCACCGACGCAGCACCACAGTTTCTTTAGAAACTTACCCCTTTATTCGACTGTCGTGTTGGTTTGAATACGTAGTCTATCACCGCTGGCCAACTTGATCTCTTTCACCGACTGTCCCATCCTCCAAGCTCCTTGCGATTATTAAACCTTTACCTCCCGTGAGTGACCAAGAGAGAAATTCTCCTTACAATATCAATACAGTAACAAACATAGATATCAAGCATGAGAATAAAGTAAAATATCAATAAAGGAATTATTAGTTGCTCTAATACCAAATTCTCTAAATTGACATTATAAGAAATGTATGACAGATAGTAAAGAGAATTACTAATGAGATCTTGGAAGTTTGAGGGTTAAGATCCTAAAAAAAAAAACTAGGAATCAATAATATTATTTTTACCAGTAAATCCAATGGAGTCAAAAGAAAAGGACAACAAATTAAAACAGAAAAAATAAAACAACAACAACAACGTAAGCGGCGCCAAAAGATTTGTTTCATTCCTTTCGTTCGACTGTTTATAAGCTAGCCCGTGGGAACAGAAACAACAGACGTAGAAGGCTAGGAACTTTATTTTTCTCATCAAATGCAACAAAGACCATTCACAAAACACAGCTTTCAAAAGCTTCTTCGCTTTAGGATCAGTGTTAAGTTTCCATTTTTTTTTCTTAGCCCTAAATTGATTTTGCGTTATTATAATAGGTTTAAAATAATATAAAAAGACAAAATATCACGTGCAATGACAATTTCAGTTTAACAGTCCAAGGTCACTGGATTCCACTGGATCAGAATAGAGCAATGGTTTCCTTTCATCATCCGTTGTGCCCTCTAAGGAATGAGGCCTTGACGATGACTCGCATTCCAACACCGTCACTGCCTTTGAAGACATCAGACTCACGTAACTCAGAAGTACGGGAAGAAACCCGAGACCATGCAGCGCGCCGATCAAAACAACGCCGAGAAAGTAGAATACCTAAGCGGAAAAGGTTAAAGTTAAGGTTAGAATTTATTTTACATTGACGCTTACTTACGGCTTGATTAGGGGCTTGCACTTAGAAACGGCCGAGGTGTGATCTAATGAAGTCGTTGTGGCAGGAACTTTTCGGGGAACTGAGCAACGTAACTTAACGTAACAGGAAGGAGTAACAGCGTGTGAAGAGTACCCAGTATTACAATGCCAACATACATACGGAAGTAGAAAACCTGAAAAAATAAGTAAATAAAAAGGAGAATTGATTTGATTCAATTGAACTTTAAAATGTACCATTCACGATTGAAACATCTCGCGGTCACATGAAGGCTATGCACAGATAAGAAACTCAGTCAATATTGACAATTACACGTCAAATAAAGTCACGAAGATCATCGCGAGCAAACGTATGGATATTGGCAATGTATACTTATAAACACCAACAAAGAAGATCTAACATAGCTTAGCATTTTGAACAAAGGCACAGAGAAGTAATACAGATGTTGTAAACACGTTAGGTCAACACATTTCTTACTCAATTTTAACTAGTTACTTGAGGATAATGCTCACCAAAATTAATACGTGGCAATGCAACTTTGTACGATTATCAATTCTAGAGAATACACGTAAAAAATATTATTAGAACTTGAGGAATACGAGTTTCAATCTTGTTCTACACTCCTTTAAACTTTTAGAACTTTGATCACAAATCTTTTATTCCTTAGTTTAAACATTTGTGGAGTAAACTTTCTTTAAACATCAAACATTTGTGTATAATTTGAATAAACATAATAAGAAGTCATGTTTATTTACCCTTTTCTGGCTAAAAAACCAGATGTAAATAAAACAATAAACTATCATGGGGATCTCAGTGTCATATTCAAATATCATATATATATACCATCCCAATACTTACTTGGGATTGTATATATTCTAAGTATTACAAACTGTTTGTGTTGGTGGAAAAACATTAAAAATTGTTATAAACGTAGCATTTAGGGTAGAGAAGGAGTGCAAGGTCGATTAGTCAGAAAATCGAGCTCGTATCGTGAAGTCCTGGTTTCGAATATGCTCTGAGCACCAAATGGATTTGTTTTTCAGTAGTCACGTGTTTTACTTCAACTACGCTTGTAAAAAGCCAACTTCTTTACCTCCATGCCACCGGAGGTTATGAAAAAACAGTGATACGCTTGATAGAGATTTTTTTTCTAGACTATTTAACAAGGGGCTATTTAATGATGGGTTAATCGGCGTTTTTATACTTCTATTAATAAGTGAAAACCTTAAAAAGTATCAAGATTTGTCAAAATTCTAATCTCCATCCCAATCCTTAGTAGTTTAACTTTTAGCCGCCAGTTAAGAGGATGGTTTATCGGTACACGCCTCAGTAACGTCAGGGCACCCTCACTTTCAAAACGAGGCCACACGCAAAAACTGAACAGTAAAGATGTTTTAGTTGTGCTTCACACTTACCTTCGTTGAAGTTGAGGGATTGGGCATGTAGGGAAAGCGCTCATTACGTCATTCACACGGAAGAAATCGCTAGAGTTTTATTAGCGAGAAACAAGAAATGCTTACCTGAAATATTTGAGACTTGGAAAAGTAAAGCACTAAGATCTCAGAAAACTTTGTTTATGTAATTCCACCGAAAACTTGTACAAAAAAATAAACCAAGGCAAAGTATGGTTGTTGCTGTTTGTTTGTTCGTTTGTTTTTTAATTACATTTCAAATTGCCAATATCTTATTTGCTAAGAGTGGTCCCCTCGACTTCCCTTCGTTTTTCGCTCAAGAAAGTTGTGGTTTGCAACAGCTTTTAAAAAATCATTAACGATCAAACAAATTTGATAAAAGGAGAGCCATTTCATTGGATTCTGTGCTAGATCTTAGAAGAAAATGCAAGAAATTTGCATAGTGTATACGTGTAGTTTTCTAAAAAACACTGTAGTGTAATTTAACTTTGTTTATGTCTGTAATGATCAGAATGCCAAATTTTTTTCGCTAATTTTGATCTTCTCAACATTGTGTGTGGTTCGTAACCTGATTCAACTAAAATTATCGAGGAGGTGGCCGTTTACTTATTAAGTCATGCAAACGTTACGACTGATCAAGTTTAGGCAACGATTCAGGACAACTCAGGATCTTTTTTCCTTCCAATTGTTATCAAAACTTAAAGCCCTAAAAGCAGATAAACAAAAGAAGTTTGAACGATCAAAAAGATGTCTTGGTTACCAGAAAGAGCTGTTCTTATGTACAAGACAAAAACAACATTTAGCCCGAAATATATTGCAGATCTTTTCCAAAAGACAAACACCAAATATTCACTGAGAAACAAGGAGTTCGCCATGCCTAGATTTAATACGACTACGCACGGAAAGCATTCCATCAGATACATTAGCCCAAAGTTGTGGAGTCTAATACCCAAAAATTTAAGAGACCTTCCTGCATTATCTGTATTTAAGCAGCAGCGTATTAGAAAGCTTGATTTGAATTCCTTACAGGCCGATGTTCATTGTTCTGAATGTATTTCGTGTCATACATAATAGACACTTTAGCATTTTATTAATTCTATGCAAATGTAAATAATATTATCTGCTGCGTACTCGTTTTATCAATAGTTAACAGTGTTATCAATTTTAACTCTTTATTTTAATTTATTTATAGTGTCCCCATTTAGTGGTTCGTTACTGCTATTTCAGTTTGACACTTAAATGAAGGTATTCATTCATCCAATCATTCATTGGTTGATTTTCAGAATTATGCAAATGAACTGTGACACGAGCGCAATGGAGGAAACACATTGCTTTGTCTTGTTTTGAAGATATTGGTAGATGAAAGCTTGAGAGATACCCGCAGGCTTGAGGCTATCAGTGACTTCATTGGTGCATAAATTTTCCACTGATATGCTTTTCTAGCTCTGTTTACGCATTCATTTTACGATTTTTCTTACACATTCGTATACAAATTACGTTCGAAGAGATGGTTATCCTCTGATCACGCTGGTATGAATAAGATTTCATGTGAAGTTTCCATGTTTTATCTAAACTCTGACTGAAAAATCTTCTATATTGTAGGAAAGGGAAAATTCCGTGAGGTACATTATTATAGTCACAGCGCGCTCGATTGTTGTCCACACGGGCGGTCTAGCAAAAAAAACAATCTTAGCTTATGGCGACACAAAGAAAAAGAGAATTGGACTTAACCCTAATTAATTTTTTGAGACATGTGTCTTAAACCTTTTTTTACGGGCATAAAAATAAAGGAAAACTTTTTTTCGACTAGAAGTCGAGAGGACGCTCTTAGCGAGAGTGGCATTTAACAACGAAGTTTGCCTCAGTGAAGCCATGTTTTCTAAAAATGTGCTCTAAAATCTCCAAGAAATTTGGTAAGAATACAGCAGAGTTAGCAATTTGAAATCTTTAGCAAACAAATTTGTGGGCTTTTTTGTGCGCATGCATTTTAAAGAATTTAACTAACAGTTTCTTTTCTTTTGATTTTGCATATGGATTACTGAAACGTATACAGGATGGGTCCATTACAATAGCGAATGGATGATGGAAATAACTGCCTGAGGATAAAACTAACACAATAGTGTAGTTTAATACACATCAGTCAATCTAACAGCCTCTCTGTGAGACATCTTTGATATATCCAAATGTGATTGGCTATCATGTCACTAGGAAGTTTAGCATTAGATTGCTGGTACATCCGTCGCAGTCAACAAACTGCTGTTAAGCTTCTCGATTTGCTCGACAGCCACAAAACATCGATAGGATTTCTTTTCGGCTGGTTTTTGAGGACATGGGAGTTTTTCTCCACTTTTTCTTTGTCTTTGTGGCTCTGTTTTACGGACAAGTCCTATCCTGCCCAAATGGTAGGTTTCAAATCTTGCATTTGTTGATACAAAACTTTCAATTTCCCCATCTGAAAATTTCAGTCTTGTAGAGGCCTAATAAACAAAATGGCTACAAAACTCATCATCCAATTCAATGTATTGTTATCTTTTATTTATTCAAAAATATTTTTCATTCTTTTTTGCTACATCAGAACGTATGTTTGCAAAGTTTTTTTAAGTTACGACCGAACAATCCGCAATTTCTTAGCTAATAAAATGTTTCGCTGCTCATAGTCTTGAATTCTTTTGAAACACTGATAAAAATAAACTAAAGTTTTATCAAGGTCATCTAAAATTAATGACAAGATTTTCGCAAAAAAGATCCTGTAGTTATAAAAAACCGTGCACTCAAGGAAAGACAAATTGATGAATTAACTAGTTAAAAATAAAATGTTTTTCATTACCTCAGTTTTACATTCTCATGTGGAATAAGAATCATTCTTGGGGACATAATTATTCGCTAGTGTCATTTAGTTGACGTAATTTTTTTTTATTCAAGACAACTTTTGTGGAAAAAATTTCTATCTTGAAAATATAATGCAGGCAGGTGCTAAACACAGACCAAAACGTTATCTTGTAACTTTTATAACTCGGAATTCGATGCATATTTTCCTTGTTATAGCACTCCTGCTGTGTTTTGAATTGTGCAATATTTGAAGCCTGATGAGTAAGTTTTTCATAGCCAATAAAAACAGAAAGAAAATTGTTTAAATGCAGGGAAAGTAATTATGTTTTCAATAGTGCGAACGGAGTACTGGCTGCGAATAAGTGGGCACAATTTTAACTTCTCGAGTGATCTCTAAACTTCTTGTGTGGATCCATAACATGAAATGCATTCGCTAAAAGCACGAACCAATTATTTTATAACGTAGCGGATATAGCTTGTGCACGAAGATAAATTCCTGGTACAATGTAGTGGGGTTTACCCTGTAATCGCTTTCTACGCGAAATCTAACAATAAAAGCCAAGGCGAAAACTACCGATAAATATTTAGAGACCAAAGCTTAATTTAAAGAAGAGCTAAATTTGCTGCTTAGAAGCGGAAAACAATAGAATTCTCTGCATTTGCGAGACCCGCGTAATCAATTCAGCATGCTGAATTCGTTTTTTTTTCTATTAGAATCAACAGCCGGAATGTGTCTCTTTGTGTTGAAAATTTGAAAACTCGGAAAACTGTCAGTTTTAAAACAATATCTTCTATTCAACAACGCTTTAGGGACTTGTCAACTCAAAGAATACCTATTGTTCTAAAAAAGAGTTTCTACAGTCGCAAAGTCTTACTTGAGGTCAAAAAGCTCAGTTTCCTTCTTCACGGCCATAACTCGTACAACGTATTTTCGTGAATTGACGGAGCTCAAGAACTTTTGTCTTTTTTTGTCTTTACTTTTTTTTTAATAAGTATTATCTAGCATTCTAACTATAATTCATTTTGAGCTTCAAAAGGTGTATCTCAATCGAAATGGAACAGAAAAAAACAGTCTTGAGATTTTGGAACCACTCGAAGAGAGTAGACCGGAACTTAGCTGCTGAAATGAATCGCAAACCTTGTGTTATGTATGCACGGCCATGCCTACGTCGACGGACACTATGATGGCTCATTGTGTGTTTGGTAGGACTTGAAAATGCGCGTTTGGTTAAAACAACTTTGATAATAAATCGTGATTTGAAATAATGTACAAAAGTTGGAAGTTCATGATTGAAACGTCTTACCTGTATCATAACATAAAACATAAATTGCATTTTTTTTAGGACAAATTTTTCATCGGAGTTTAGGCTTATCAATATTACATTTCGCAACTTTTGGAGGTTATATAATCCTCTTCTAGCGATCTTCCAGGCTCGAAGAAAACCTTATCCGATGCTTCTGTTGATAAAACTTGATCTCCGTTAACTTATAATTATTGATATACGTACCACGTGTTTCGAGCAGCGAAATTAAAAACATCTGAGACCCTCAGAATTGATAACCCATTTCGCTTTTTCACTCGTACTGATTTGAATTTTTAGATCAATGCCGTATATTGGCATTTCCATCCACTTTGTTCTTCGTGGGAGAACGTCTCATTAACCACACCATAGCAAACATCAGTGTGATTGACAGGGACACGTGTGAATATCGTTGTTACTTGGACCACAACTGCGTCAGTGTTAACTTTTAATTTGAACAAAACGGAGCAGAAGCACACAACTGTGAACTGAATAACTCAACGAGTAAAGAGTATGATAAGGATCTGGTGAAAGCAGCGAACTATGTTTACCACGGAACCAAGGTACCAGTCGTTAAATGTCAATTGCACCACTCTCTCTTTTTTTTAATTCATCTGAGCTAATATTCATGTCTGGAAAACGCCTTTATCCATCATTCGTAATTTTTACATAAATTTAAGACAAGTGCTGATGTCATTGAAGATCTTTTGGAGATAAGCACTGACGAAAAACCAAAAATCCTTCGAGTGCCTTGAGGACACCCAACTCTATTAACAAAAGCAAGTAATATTTCTTAGTCATTTGAGAACGTTGGTTACCGGCCTTGAGTAAATAATTGATCGTTGTTTTTCTTGCAATGAAGGAAGTACAACTATTTTTCCTGTGCAAGAAGAACTGGAATGGCCTTTCGAATGCATTTCTGCAAAAGGTGGCTAAATTCAATTGGGTTTCACGCTTGAATTGGGTTTAATAATCGAAATGATTAGATACATCTCATGGCTGAAGAGTGCGTACGACTATGGATATAACGATACAGTTGAGCTATGAGCGGGGTTACTGTGTGCTGTTCTTTGGAAAGACAATTTACTCTATAATAGCCTGTCTACAGACGCCCCTTCCCGATTTTTCTGAGTGATGGGAGTGACTTACACGGGCTACATTTAAAATTCCTTTCTCCACCAAATTGTTCTCAGGTTCTCGGCGAAATTTCGAAGAAGGCTGTCAAGATATTAGACAGTTACTCGTGACATCCCATCCTGGGGAGCGATAATTCTTCTTGTCACCTCATGCTGAAAATTTGGTATATTTAGCTCTCGAAGTTTTGCAATATGTCTCATAATGAATTTCTCTTTTAACGCCAGTGACAAGTTTTCTTTTTGTTTTTTTTATTGTTGTTGAAGAATTTTTGCGCTCAAGCTCCATGTAAAAACTACGGCACCTGCCAGTCGGGATTTACAAGAAAACGATATCGATGTTCATGTGCGTCTGGATTCACTGGCCACGCCTGTGAGGAAGGTGACGCTTAAAATGATAGAAATGATTTTTGCTTTTGATTTTAACACAGTGGTCTATTTCTTCAGAGGGTTCAAGATTTAGAATCGGTTATACTTGTGACACATATTTCATGAGACCCATTATCGGGGGAAAGAAGTATGGGGGCGCAATTTCAAATTTCATGCTCTTTTTCTCAACTCTGGGTATTGTGTCTTGTTTAGGATGAACAGGAAAGAACTTGAATCACCTCCCTTTACTGCTGCATTCATTTTCTGTTTCAAAGACTGTCCTGCTTCTTTCAAGTTGCAGTCCCACCCCAGCCTGTGATAGGCATTCCTCCCTGCAACAGCTCCTCACTCGAAACTGCTGGCAAATAGCGTAACACATCATATAATTTCAATCATCGATGAGTGTGTTCTAAATTTTAACAAGTGTAGCGAGTATGCCAGTTCCACCAGTACCGAGGGATCTTACAAGTGCTCTTGCAATCCTGAATTCAGCGGGGATGGCGTTAAGGATAATAATCAAGAAGTTTCTAGAATGCTTAGTCATGCTTGCATGCATGCCATGGAACTTTCTAGAACATTCTATTATGTCACGTAGTCATGATGTAATACTAGCAAAATAGTTGTGTTGTAAGCTTCCGGGATGTTCTAGAATACTTTGTAAATGTTTATAAGGATTCGTTCGTGTCGTAATAGTAGTCGCTGCTGTCGAGAGTTACCAAGTTACTGTGGAAGATTGTTTATTTCGAGGAACTCTGGGAACAACTGTGATATAGACTGTAGTGGGCTTAAGTGAGGTTTATTTTTGTACTGTTTTTAGGAACAGCTCCTATTAAAAACATCACAAGTTTTTTTAATACATTAGTTGATTTTGTAGGATAGTGGTGTTCTTTCTGTCGGTCAGATTATACCGCAACAATATTCATAACTGCAAAGATATCATCCTGCAAAGCATGATCTTGTGAAACATGAAAATTACACGTGCATTCCTCACTCCCTCAAAACGCCCATTAACCCCGTGAATAATTATAGTCGTGACAAATTAAAATTCATATACTTTCGTTATATAGACTCATCCCCTTCTCGTTGTTCTTCTTTATCGCTATACTTGAAACACAGTCCTTATTTGATTTCAGACATTGACAAGTGTTCTAAAAACAGCCATAACTGCAGCTACTCAACTGCTACTTGCACCAATACCAATGGATCATTCAAGTGCATTTGTAAACCTGGATTCAGTGGTGATGGACACAACTGCACAGGTACTGAACACCATTTAGAGCATAATAATTTATCATTTCACCACAACAAAACCTACGCAACTGGCCGAAGTAGAGTCATTGTATATACTAACCTGTTATTATTAAAAACGTGATGGTCATATAGTGGAGCCCTCTCTCCCCTTTTCCCAATCAGCTTAGGTGTTCGTAATCATGATCACGAGCACGGTGTGTTGATTCCAATTCAGACATCAGTGAATGTGCCAACGATACCCACAACTGCAGCAGGGACAATGCCACTTGTACAAACACCGCGGGGTCGTTCAACTGTTCTTGTAATGCTGGATTTATTGGAGATGGACACATCTGCCAAGGTAAAATCTTACGCATTACATCTTACACCACCTAGCCTCTGCGACGTTTGCATAACCGCAGACGTTTGATCACTGTGTAAATATCGTGTATCACGACTTTTTGTACACACTATTGGGTTCATTTCAGGCATCGGCGGAGATGCTGAGAATACCTCCAACAATAGCAATGAAAACGCTATTTGCGAAAATTCTGGTAGATCTTCGAAGTGTACGTGTAAACCTGGATTCAGTGGGGATGGACACAATTGTATAGGTAATAAATTTTCTTCAGGCCATATCAGTCATTAATGAAGGCAGTACAAATAATGACCTGATACTCTTGTTGTTATGATAATAAAAGAACCCTAAAGATCTCGGTAGAAGTCGCGTTTGATTATCTAGATAATACTTTACTCTTTTCATTCCATCGGATATACAATTATTGTCGGTTAAACTTGATCAGCAGGCGTTGTTGTCGTCTCGAACAGTTTTTTTTTTCATTATATTATTTTTTTATTTATTTATAGATTTTTTCATTATTTTTTTTTAATATCTGTCTATTTTTTCATTCTCCCCCTACAATCATGGTGGCACACATCATTGAGTTGATTTCATTGCAGACATTGATGAGTGTGCTCAGGATACCCACAACTGCAGTATGGACAATGCTACTTGCACAAATACAGAGGGATTGTTCAACTGCTCATGTGATCCTGGATTCAGCGGGGATGGACACAACTGTGCAGGTGTGAGAATTTTTCAAAGTATGATTGCTTTCCCGTTTCAGCAAGTAAAACATACATAGCCTGACCTTCTTGTCCACAAAAATTTTAAAAAAGCCTTACTCTTTTTGGTTTCTTTTAAGACACAACATCTGATAAACCTAATTACGACTTATTTTTTTCAATTTTTTTTTGACTGATTAAATTGTCTTTACTACAATTTTTGCATTGTATATTCAAGGCTCTTTACTTTTATGAGATTGGGTACAATCAGTTGATTTCATTGCAGACATCGATGAATGCGCTACAGGTACCCACAACTGCAGCAGGGACAATGCCACTTGTACAAATACCAAAGGATCGTTCAGCTGCTCTTGTAGTCCTGGATTCACCGGAGATGGACACAACTGTAAAGGTGATGAAAATTATCAAACCATGGTGTTCTGTAGTATCAGCAAATTATACATTCAGATCTACTAATATAAATTACGACATACATAATGACCTGAGATTCTACACACTCGATTGACAGGCTTGACTGTCGTTCCCACAATGCAAACTGGAGACCTACCCCAGCCCCAATTTCCCTTCAGCCCAGTTACTCATTATCATGGTCATGGTACGTTCTGTTGATCTCATATTAGACATTGATGAATGTGCTGGAGATACCCACAATTGTAGCAGAAACAATGCCACATGCACAAATACCGAGGGATCGTTCAACTGCTCCTGTAAGCAGGGATTCACTGGAAATGGACACAAATGCGAAGGTAGAATTCACGAAACATCGTATTATCAAACAATCCATTCTGTGTGGGAATCTTCTTAAAGCTCTGTCAACTTTCATCGTCTTGCTTTTTTGCTTGTTTCCACTGACGGATAGCCTGACACACGCTTCATATTTTCACAATTATCTTTTCGTCATAAGACAACGTCAAATTTTTTGGGTTTCTTCTTTTTACCCATTGCTTTGCCTGGATTAACTGCCGCGATTATTATCACTTAGGATGAATATAGTCTCGGGGATAAAATCCGTAGGAAAAAGACCTCGTGTGCTCCTTAAGGGCGCATATCAAACGTTTGTTTATTAGACGACTGACTGATTTCAATGTTGATTTGAAAGCTGTCCATCAAATCAAGGTATGTCTCTGCGTAAAAAAAAAGCTTAGGTTAACTTTTGGATAGCCTCTGCTAACGTCAAACTTTCTTTAAAGATCCTGGTTAATTAACTACGCCTCTGTCTTTGTTTGTATACGGGCAACTGAGGAGAAAATCGTTGATATTACATTTAATTGCTGGCCCGTCAACACTTTTTTCCAGGTACAAGGAAAGGATTCGCGAAAGGAGTAGCGTTTTGCAACCTAATAACAAATCCGACGCGCTTCACATTTAATAAAAACGTACAGAGCCTCAAAATACGCCTAAAGCGAAAAGAAGATGCCTGAAAAAGTTCTGGAGAAATATCTCTAGAGTTATCTGCTCCAGTAGGGAAGGTTCACTTTAAAACAAAGGAAATAGCACAGGGGAGAAAATATTGCTTTACTAACCACAAAAAATACTGATGAGGAAATGGCCCCTTATTTAAACCAACGCACCTATTCGTAAACGAAAGTCACTAAATTATATCTTGGTCAGAACTAATCTTTGAAGACACAAGCCTGAGTTTGAAAACGCTTGCGGATGGCAGGAGTGTCACGGGTCTAGCAGGATTCTTGATACTTCAAATTTTAACTGGTCACTTGCTTCTTGTGACCTGCACCTTGCGCGAAGCATATCCACGCTTTAATGCAGCACAATTTCTGCAAATTGGTTATTACTTAGACCTTCGATGTCGGGACCAACCTTCCTGTCATTCCACATGTTGAATTTTTTCGTCTGCCTCGCGGCTTTAGGCCTTCCATGTGAAGAAACGCGAGAAGTAATTGACGGTCTCGGTTCCAAACCAAATTTTCTCAAGAAAATTGCGAGAAACCATTAATTTCCCGTAATAAAGCCCCGATAATTTCAGAAGACTGCTACGACAATTTAAGATCTCAACATATTCAAATCTCTCGGATGCACTTGGATGACAGACCACAATGGAAATTTCACAAATCTCGATAACATAGTAATGGCGGACTAAGCGCGCATTGAGTAGTGGTTGTTAGGTTCAATTGAGATCAAACTGTCAGTCACAGATTGAAGACCCACCCCCACAGCTCCATAGTTAATCCTAATTAATGTCATAGTTACAGTCTATTAAATTCATAATAGACATCGATGAGTGTGCTGAAGATCCCCACAGCTGTAACAAGGACAATGCCACATGTAAAAATACCGAGGGATCGTTCAAATGCTCTTGTAAGCCGGGATTCATTGGGGATGGACACAGCTGCCGAGGTAAAATCCTATACAACGAATA
Source organism: Pocillopora damicornis (assembly GCF_964200805.1). Taxonomy (NCBI): domain Eukaryota; kingdom Metazoa; phylum Cnidaria; class Anthozoa; order Scleractinia; family Pocilloporidae; genus Pocillopora; species Pocillopora damicornis. Next base: position 10,863,993 of record NC_142670.1, read on the forward strand.
CCGAAAATTAGGGAGCTTCGGCAGCATTTTAGCTTTGGTTTGAAACTCTCTGTAGTTCTGATTGAAATTTTACTGTTTCTGTCAGTGTTGTCAATGGACCGAGGTAAAGCCTTGACATAATTTCTTTATAATCCACACATCACATGTGTAGTTTACCAAATCAAAGCCTCATAATAGTAAAAGTTTCGGGAGGGGAGGGAAAGGGGGGAAAGAGGTTTAGGTAGGCGTGTCCTCTGTTCAAACGAAGGGGAAGGTTGTGCAGAACAGAGATAAGAACTTAATAAAGTTGGCTTACAGTATTTTCAACGATGTTAGCTTGAGAGCTACCCTCTGGAATTTTTTTGAAATAAAATTTGACATATCAGTTATAAGCATAGAGTAGTCGAGGCATTGTTAGATTCATAACTACATTATGCGATTTGATATGACCACAATTGACTCTTTTTTGTTGAAAATAGTGCTTGATTGTAAATAGAACGTTAGTGGATCAAGAAGGTAATTGTCATCGAACAAGAAGCATTTTCCTGTTTCTTTTCCACAGGCTTATTAGGCTTCGTTCCCGAGATGCCCGCCGAGTCTTGTGGAGAGATCAAAGCTAGCGAACGAGGGATGGCTGTCAGCGGTAGATATTGGCTGGAGCCCCAGGTGACGAACATGAAATCCAAGAAGTTTTTGGTAATTAAATTATTATTCTTCAATCATGGGTTATTCAAGAAAAGATAGATTTGTATCGTAAAAAGCAAGAATGTTTGGAATTTATAATTTCTCTCTTGAAAGGAATTTACGAAAAAAAAAATTGGATTAAAAATGTAAGTTTGCATGGAATTCTTAATTCGTTTCCAGGTTTATTGTGACATGGTATCAGCGGATCAGGCCTGGACTCTCCTCGCACGGTTTTCAAACAGTGACACTAAAAACTGGATGGATGACTCCGGAGGTTGGTGGTATGACAGTACTCAAGCTGCTGGAGAAACCGTTGACCCGTCAAACAAAGCAGACATGATCTCACCGGCGTTCTGGCTGGTCAGTGGCAGTGAGCTTAAGATCACGCGCAATGATGATTCTAGTCACACTCCTCTATTGCAAACAACGGGGAACTGCCTGAGCAGGAAGACATTTCGCTCCAAAATTACCGGCTATGGTGACTTCAGAAACAGTTCAATTTGGTCCAAAAATGAGTGCCTAGGAAAATGCAATGTTCAATATGACGGACAGTACCTACAAACTGAGGGTTTTGGACAGGCTTCATGCAGCGGTAACCTGCAAGGTGCTGATGAGGTCGGCTTCTGGTGTAGCTGGGGAAGGGGTGGTTCTATGATCATGATTGGAGGAGGCGGAGGTAATTGTTCTGATGCCGATCACGGAATTGGGATAACGAAGGCGAAACTTGCCTCTTTTAAATTAAAAAAGCATGACAGAAAAGAAGCTGACTTTGGTGACAGTGCATGGGGTGATAAAACGAAAAGATACTCATTGAATTTGTGGATTCGTTAATGTCTCCAATGGTTTGTGATTTGCCTTGCCTCTTGGACAAATTTTCAATTGATTGTCTAAAAATCTTAACATAATAGTCCCGGCGACCAATTGGAACAAAGGTTTATATTATCATTAGCCAATGAGAACTCAAAATGATGGAAGCACGGGAAAAGGCAAATGACATGAAGTCGGTGTTGTGTTTAGTTTTGCATTTGATTGGTTAGGAAAATGGGGCGAATTTTCTGAGCCAATCATAGAGCAAAGTTAAGTTAAACCAAAACAAACCCGGGTTTCTTTGAACACTTAATTGAAAAATGTCTTATGAATGCAAGAAACGAGATGAAACATTGGGCTCATACTTGATATAGAAGACACAGTTGATGTAAAACAATAGAGAACAAAGGCAAAAGAACCAGAGATTACGGTGATGGAACCGTGATGATGATTGGTGAAGGGGGAACCAGCTGCACATGTGCAGATGACGGGATTGAAATAACTGAGGCTGATCAAGCAGCCTTTGTTAAAACAACGGAGGCAAATGAAACTGAATACGACTTTAAAAATGAGGCTCAGACTTCATCTAAACCGAATGATGCATATTCCTTGAATCTGTAGATTAGTTAAGCTTTGGAGTGAATCTATCATGGTAAATCGTCCTTACAAATTAGTTGCAGGCCTATATCGAAAAAATTCAAACCTACGGGAAGTGCTCTTGAATACTTGATAGTTATGGAAAGTAAAACTCAAAATCGAAGCGTCTTTGATTGAATTTTAAGAACATTTAGAGATATTTTTGAAGGCTTAGGTCAGTCTTAAGGGTTTAAATGGGCGTTTTGCGTTAAGATCTCATATATGCTCTCTATATATTTATATAATTAGCTCAGTTATGCACGCATTCTTATTGGTTCTCACTTATGATCTATTGGAGGACAGACGTATAGATGACGTCATCATTAAAACTTTTTTCCGTACATTTTGATTCTTTATCAAATAATTCAAATAGTACGCGCGCTCTGATTGGCCATAAAACCATTTTACATGAGCGTATGTAAACACGGTTTTCGTTCCTCTTTCATTAGTTATTTTATAAAAGAAATGTAAAATGGTTCCCGTGTTTACATAGCCTGATGTAAACACTTGGGAGGTTGGGAGAACATTCGATATGCTGGAAACCATTCCGCCTCGCGTCGTGGTTTCCTACGCTTATCTCGTGTTATCCCAACCTCCGGCGTGTTTACATCAGGCTATGTAAACACGGAAACCATTTTACATTTCTTCATTATTATATAAAACAAATAGATTCCAAGTTGCCGTGCGGCTGCGCCTCGTGTGCCACTTTTTTGTTCTTACCACATTTTGACGTCATCTGTGATCTATTACTGAACAGACGCACGGCAACTTGGAATCTATTTGTTAAATATATATATCCGGAGTTAAAAAATTGTATGGTTTCCATAGTATACCTCTATTTTAAGACTGTATTTATAATGTCAATCTGCAGTGAGTAAAGCACAGGAGTAAAGAAAACTTACCGAAATTGTCTTTAATCAGTGTGCATCACGGTAAAAGAGTAGAGGAGATGATAGATTCTGCGCCACCCGTTTGTAGGTAACTGGGGTATTTTTCTAAACTGTAAATGGAAAAAATAAACGTCGCACTGGGTGTGATAGGCTTTCATTGGTGAATCGACACTACAAAATTTGCATACAAGTTTATTAAGTGAGTCATCAGTGAAAGTTCAATGGAGGTTACTCTGCTTGCACAGATAATCGCATATTTGTTTGCCTCTTCCATACGAAAGAGGCTACGGACTTGTTATGTAAGAGTCAGCTCGATTGGTTTAACCGTTAGCCGGAAAAAGGCCGCAAATTAAATTAGCAGTTAGTAAAAATTGAAGAATTTTAATTGGTCAGCCGTAAAAAAAGTTACCTGTTTAAAACTTTCTGATGACTGCAGTGGAAAGATATTAACCGTTCTCCGTTAATTGGCTAACATTATAACCGTTGGCCGTTAAAGCCTTCACCCCATTGAGACCCTCATTTAAGAGCTTGTAAAGAGATCTCCGTTTGTAGAGAGATCTCCCCTTGTATTGGCCCGGTGAAAAACCTATACTTGCGTCATAAAACGTTAAAATGTTTACTGATTGCACTAGACAGTACGATTTTACGGCTGAGAATCCTTGTCGACGAGGAGAGCGAGGCACGCGCAGGCTACACCTGAAAGACCGCTAAGGAAGATAGCCTAAACCAGATTGAAACAGGGGCAGTTTTGCATGTATCTTTGCTCCACTGGCCGTTAACGGGATAAAATTAATTTCATGAGCACTTAACATCACAATCAGTAAAGAAGTTGCGTTATAAAGAATTTGCGAGTATTTATTTTTCGCCTCCATGTACATTAGGTAAGCCTGTTGAGACTAATTTTGTTAATAATTTTTGTATGATTCAATCTTTAATTTTCAATTCTAGTCAATCTTCCTCATCCTTTGCCGACCTCATCCCATTAAGGGTAAGTTCTTTCCCGTTCAATTATTCTATCTTACAAAACTAATATATTTTTTTTTGAGGTTTCTCGTGCTTTAAAGGTAATTTTTACAAACATCCTAGACTAAGTAAAGATGACGCAGCTCTTCAAAAATGCTCAGCTTTTGGGACAGAAAAATATCACCAAACAAATAATTACAATTCAAATGCAAATTTACTTCGAACGTCACTTGCGATTTGGTTCCGAATATCTTGGAATGGTTACTCAGTGAGCATCTGATGGTAATGTAAACACAATCAGCTGTTCAAATATAATGATCTTGCTCTTTGGGTATGCTTTCAGATCCGGATGCCCTTAGATAACTTTGCTTCAATCTATATAGAAGATGGGTTTCCATAGAAACTGTGGTGCTTCGTGCTTTGGAGGAACATGACAAGATAATTTTATTTTTATCAACTTAGTTGGTAATGTAAATTAGCCGACGCTAACGAATGCGAGTGACGCTTTAAAAGCTACTTTCATTGCATGAACCGTAAGCGGCTGATATTTGAAACATCAGCAGTCAGCAACTTAAAAAGTGCACGCGTACACTTCACACTAGTTATTAACCTACAGTGCAGTTCAGGTTAGTAGCCACCAGTGCAGGCTAATAGCCAGTTAGTAATACGAGTAAGAGATTATAATCTCCTAGGGTGAGTTAACGCTACAAGCTCGCGATCATAAATTCTACCGCCAATGTCTGATTCAGAGTTAAAATGGACGGTAGGGGGGAGTGCACGGGAAAAAGCAGATAATTTCTATTGCCCGACCCCCTCCCCTCTCCTTCCTTTTCACCGACGCTCGCCTTCTTATTACAAAAGATTTCTTTCTCTCCCCAGTCTTCTGTTGCCCTAAAAGTAAAAGATGACAAGGACACCTGATGACTACAAACTAGTGTCATTTGATGTAAAATGACTGTTTAGTTGTATTCCACTTCAATTGGCACTACGATGTACTGAGACTGCAATCCAATAATCTACCAAGCCACTACCGCTACCGACAGAACACATTATAGATTTACTGAATCTTTGCCTGACGTCAACTTTCTTTCAGTACAGCGGTAAACACCACAAAAAGTTACACGGTACAGCTGTGGGGTTTTCAGCTTCCGTTGTTGTAGCAGAAATTGTGATGCAGAATATCGAGGAACGCGCCCTTTCGACTTGCCGACAAACGAGACCGATTTGGCTACGCTATGTTGATAATACATTATCTATGACAAACAGTTAACCAGAAAAGTTGACGAAAATGGTAAACTTTCTTTTCTCAACTGCCTGGTGACCCGTGACGAAAACTCACTACGGAGATCAGTTTTCAAGAAACTAACTTCTACCAGCAGATTACTAGAGGAGTCATCTTACATCCTGACATCACACAAAGCCACCACTATCAGGACTCTAACAAGACAAGCGCAATTAGTTTGTAACACAACAGACAGCTTTTCCGACACGAACAATTACCTTGACCGTGTTTTTTTTCAAAAACAACTTTAACGACAACTTCATCTGACCAAACACTCACCAACCTACCGCAACAACCGAAAGAAACTACACCGCAACTCTTACGACTACAGCGACTATAACATACATAAAGAACGTAGTTTATAACTTCAATTGCTCCAACCGGTCAAGCCTACTACATCGGAGAGACTGGCAGAAACGAAAAAGTCCAAAGAGTTCGTCTTCGAAGAAATTCCGTGAACAAGCCGTCTGTTTATTTCCGATGCCTCTCGGTCTAATCCTGGAGCTTCCAGCTGAGATTTGTAAATAAATTAATGCGAGTGAAGGTGGACAGGCGATGAACGGCACTTACTGGCTTTATTATATCAGAGAGAATATACTCGCTTACACTGACATGAAAAACGGAAGGTACCATTATGTTAAACTCCAATGGCAAAGCCTAATATACTTAAATACAGTAAAACACTTCCCAATACTTATCTTACTGTAAAATGTAGTTTAAACGTTAACGTGAGAGATAAAACCAAGAACCACGCTGTAAACCAAAAGCAAGCGAAGAACAAAACCAGAAATAGACACAAGAAAAAGCTAAAAGGTGAAAGAAAAAAATTAAGATCAACATAAATAAACAAAAACCGGGAACAAAAAAAAAATTATAAGCATAAGCCTGAATGCAAAGCCGTTACGAACGAATCTTGTATTCAACCATTCTCCATGCCAAGAGGAATATTACCATTGTCGCAACCCGATGTACGTCTCGTTTCTCCTATGCAAGCGGCACCGTCATTTTTCGGTCTTGGAAAGAATCTCTTTCTTTCTGTCGAAATGGCAGCAAATTGCCATCCGATGGGATTTGGCAAGAACTCCAAGCAGACCAAGCGCTCTAGTTTTCGGCTTAATGACAACAGATATCAATGTTGCGATGCTGTGACGAGTAGTACATAAATTCATCAAGTGGGTAAACAAAGTCAGGTTGAAAACTTTTGTGCCATACAACCTTTTTCATACCAAGTTTTCTGCGATCGTTGCAATCATTCGATGGACCATGCTTTTAGAAAAAGTTTTCCATCTGCCACAACCTTGTTTCAGTTTTGTTTCGGTTTTGCCTCAGAACAGGCGGAATCCTGCTGTGAGGAGAGTACATTTCGCTACTAATTGACAACTAAAAAAAATTGAAAAAAATTAACCATCCATAAGATTTTTTCTCCTAAGTTTCCTATATTGTGGGTTTGGTAGAATTTTGTAAACGAGTTTCAGAAAGCTGTATCGTCTATTTGTTTGTTTGTCTACTGGTACGCATCACAAACGCAAGTGATTCTGAACTTCCGGTTTCAGCACAATTCATTTCCGCTTTGTAGCCAAGTTGAACCAGGATACACTGCGTGCTTCTATAAAGCTGGCGGAAAACGTAACATGAAAAGTTATCTGAAATAATAAGCCGAAAGGGAGAAGATTTCAGACGAATCTCGGGCTTGGCAAAACCTCTTGTGGAATGTAAAACAGAGGTGAGATATTACTCGACACATTGTGTTCACTACGCCCTGGTAGTACATGTATTTACTACAAGTAAGTAGTCGTTTTAGCAATGAAAGTCAGGTTCAAGATTGTATAAGACTTAGTTTTGAAATGCTGGTACTTGTAGCAGCTATGGTTTGTAGTAAGGGGCTGTTCCAGTTTATACCCACATTTATTTTTCTAAGAATTGCTCGTATTAATCTTGACCGTGGCAAATTACCTATACAGGCAGGAAAGTTATTGGAAACTTAGATTAAAAAAAATTACATCGAAGGCACGTGAGGTTTGGTTTGTTTATTTTTAATTAATCTTACATAATGGTAAGGATTTACATGTTTTTCTCGTGGCAAAATAACGATTACACGTAGTTGTTGCTTAAAATGAATTTTTCAAGACAAACTTATCTTCGGGTTTCTTTTATAATTAGGTTTTGTCTTGTTTTGCTTTGTTTTGTTTCGATTTATCTTCCAGCAAAATCCAACTTACGATTACGCTAATTAGGTTTAGAATGGATGCTTTGGTTCACCGCTGAAAGGAAATAAACAAAATTTTGGTGAAAGACATATTTCTTCTCAAAGACAGCTTAGTAAATTAATGACTACAGTGTGACAAGGGTTTGATAAAAGGACCACTAAAGATCAGCCACATGTCAGCTGTTAAAGTATTACGGTGGTGTGATCTTTGGGAAGATTTCTTTGCCGCTGCACTTTAGGATTATAGAGAGTAACATAAGTGTCTTCTTCTGAGTTTCAAATTTGGCAAAGGATACAATTTTGGCCCCTAATATGACTTACTTAACCCTTTAACTCCCAAGATCTCATAAGTAATTCTCCTTACCAACTGCCAAACGATTCTCTTTATGTTAGTCTGGAGAATTTAGTATCACATCAATTAGTAATCCCATAATTGACATGTTTCTTTATTCTCATTACTTGTCTGCATGATATTGTATTAGATATAGTTAGGAGAAACTCTGTCTTGGTCACTCACAGGAGTTAAAGAGTTAAAGAAGATAAGGAAGCTATAAGAAATAAATGAAAAGTAGGCTGTTGCTGCTAAAAATCATGTTGACAGTTTTTGTACATTTTCTTTCCTTTGCATTTTCATTAAGTTCTTCTGTTTTCAAGTTTGTTACTTCTTTGATTTTCTGTTACTTTTTTTTGCTCAATTTACTGATGTTTGTATCACTCATATATTTAGTTCTTTACTGTAAATTTTATTCATTCTGATTTATAGTTTAACTTTACTGGATCATTTTTCTGAATCGCTTTAAATTGTTCTCAATTGTCTTTAACCAGGATGTTGTACAACATTTGTTTGTCTTTTCTTCTCCTATATTTTGTTTTCTTGTTTGTTTATTTCTGAAAAAACTCATTATTTATAAAAAATTTTATTTTTGCAACCACTTCAATTGTTCACCTTGCTGTAATTCTCCTCTTTTTTTTGTTTTGTGAGGAAGTATATTAACCCTTTAACTCCCAAGATCTCATTAGTTATTGTCCTTCCTGTCTGTTATAATACTTCTCATGATGTTAATTTGGAGAATTTGGTATTGGATCAACTGATAATCTCCAAATTAATATTTTCTTCATTCTCATCACTTGTCTGCTTGATATTGTAATGAAATTGTATGGAGAAATTCTGTTTTGGTCACTCATGGGAATTAATAAAAGTGTATTTTTGTTTTGACCATTACAAGTAATTTTGGCCATCACAAGCACCTCTGAGACTGTCATCCCCTTTAACCACAAAACTTGCATATTTGTTCTCTTTCATTTATCTTTTTTTAAACCAATAATGCTGTTGTTTTCTTCATCTTATCAACATTTGCTGAAAGACATCTTGGTGTTTTCCTCTATAATTTCTTCTTCACCTGCTTACCTGTTTCTTGCTATGTATTGACGATAAGATATTACCCAATTAATCTGTCCTGAAGCAATGTTTAAATTTGGATGCCTACAATTCTGATTTTTTTGCTCAGTATATAATGGATGAGAACCCAATTGGTAGCCTTTGACAACCCACACCATTTGTTGGAAAAAAGAAAGCTTATGCCTGAGAGGTTTTTATTATAAATTATATTACAGCTTCCCTCTTTCTGCACCAAATGGAGGCTATTATGTTTACTATCCTTCAAATATATTTTGACATGCAGAGAAAAATGTTTATGAACAGCTTACTGTTTATAGTGAGGGAGGTTCACTTTTCAGTGTTCTCTGAAGTGATTTTATGAACAAAGAAACATGTTCCTTCTTCCATAACAACAACACAATGCTTTTCATCTTGAATTAAATCTTAAACACAGAGTTGTCCATATTGAATGTACGATTTGAAAATTGGGGGATATTCCTGGAGGTATGTCCTAGGATTACTATCTCCCAGTTTTAGTTAGAGGACATTCTGTCATGTGATGGGCTAAGATTTTAAAATATGAAAAAATAAGAAAATAAAAATGGAGAAAAACAATGAAAGACACCAACTTAGGCCACTGCAGACTACAAGAAACCAAAATTGCTGTTTTGTCTCTGATTGGTTGATTAGATAGTGCTAATATTTTAGCCAATCACAGACCAAGGTTATGGAAAAGCTTAGAAATATTAGATTGTTTTTAGGCTCAACCAAGTTGTTATTAACACTGTATATGAGGAGTAAAAAGATCATGATAATGTTCAAATCTATCCCATATTGTCTCCTCTCAGCCAAACTAACTGAAATCGTGATCCTTTTACTTCCAAGATCTGATAGTTGACTCACTCAACTGAAAACCTTACACAGTTTGTTTTAAGTATTGCTGAGAATCAAGTTGTTTTAGATATATTACTTATTTTCTTACTGGTTAATATGTTTTTTCTTTCAGGCCCTTCTTTATGGAAGCTGTGTATCCTAGAAAGACAACATTACCAAGCATGCCTGTGATGGGGAGTTTCAAGCACTTAAGTCTGTATAAGACAAGCAGTAAGTTTTCTGGGAGACTGATTAGGCTCTCTTTTCTTTCTGTGTTTAATAAGCTTGGATATCATGTTAGATTTTAAACCATAAACTTCAATTATCACGATAAGATAGTCAAATGGGGGCACAAAAGTGTCCTTTCAGGGAGAGGGGTGATAAGAAAAGAAAGTCTTGGTTTTTTCATGCAACTCATTCTTTGCCATACTTGTCCAGAGTTTGTTTCAGTTCAAACTTTGTCAAACATAAGCAGCTAATGACTGGCTTCAAGGGATACAGTGAGTTTTCTTTTCCCAACTGAAGCCAAAGGGGGCAATCAGGGTCAAATAAAAAATGGCTTTTGAGTTGGGAGGTATAACGTTTTTTTTAAACAATTGCAAAAGAATTTGTAGTACTTACATACTTAAACATGTACTCTCAAACTAACTCTTATACTCTCAAATTAGTCAGCTTTAGTCAGAATTAATCAGGTTCATCCTTTTATCAGTGGGTACTGTCCTACAGTGTGAGAGGGATGGGGTTTAACTTTTCATTCTCAAATTGTTGGTGTATTTTTTTATTATTTTCCTCCTGATTTTAATTAACAGTCATCAGCAAAAATTAGGGACTCAAGAAAAATAAGAGACTACAGCAAGTCACTCAGACATAGGACTGCTGTGCTTTTTCTACTTAAGTTCAAATACTAACTACCTAAAATAATTATAATAATCATTATATACTGCAACAAAATGTTTCATTCCTGATTAGTCTATTGTGAATGAATTGAAAAATAACTTAGTAAGTGCAATACGGGATTTCCATACTACACACTGGCTTGAAATTAAAGCTTTTAACCCTTTCACTTCCAAGATCTGATTGTTAATTCTCCCCTCTAGCTGCTACACATTTCCTCTTAAATAAGTTACAAGAATTTGGTGTTAAATCAAGAAAACAACCTCTACCTGATAAGTTTAAGTATTCTCCTTACCTCTTTGCTGGATGATGAATGGATTTTATAGGGAGAAGTTACATGTCAATCACTTCTGGGAGTTAAAGGGTTAAAGAGAACTAAACAACAATAAACTTTTTAGTAGTTAAAAAAAAACATTAAAATTTGATGTGTCCATCCTCCTCTGTATTCTAATGAATGATCAAATCAAACAATATAATTATCTTAAGGCATTTTCCAACTGGTTGAAAATGTTTTGAGAAATGTGCACCAGGAATATACAAAGAGCAGTATTTGTATGAGGTTTTGTTTAGAACATATCATACATAAAAACATATCAAACAGCTCTTACATCTCATTATTTAGGGTTACTCATTATATGTTTTAAAAGTTTTCCATAAAACACTCCAATGGTTAGTTCATTTACCAAAGCTTTGTAAACATCACTGATGCCTTTTAATTAAGAGATTTACTTGAGCTCATGAGATTTCCCTCACAAATACATGTGTGATTAAATGAGATTCATAGAATTGATTGATAGAAAAAAAAATGAAATTCATCATATTTGGAAGATGATGCTCATGTAACTGTTATGCTGTTACATACATTTCCCATCTGCTCCCCTGTGCTCACATGTGTCAATTCCTGCAAAAAAAGTCTGTCAGCCAAGGAAATCGTAGAAGCACAATGATATTGTAGAATCCTTAATCTATACACATGCATTCCCTATTGTCTGTTTTTAACCCTTTACACTCCAACATCAATATATATGCATATTCTCCATACTTTTCTCTGTGTTCTGACAAGGAGAATTTGCTCAACAATCAAGAGCTTTTTTTTGTTGGTTATCATTTCCTCTGTTCTCATGACTGTAATGTTTAATTTAGGGATGATATTGTAAGGAGAAATTAGTTCCTTGTCACTATTTGGGGTTTGAGGATTAGAGAAAGTTAATGTTCAAACACTAGTAACCTGGAGTGCCTGGTCTTTTTGTTTACTCTGGGACAAGGTGTTAGTAAAACAGGGATTCTCATCATTAAATGATTTATCATGTACTTAATTTTTGTATCTCTGAAGTTTACCCGCTTGTTTGATGATGTATTTTTGTTGCAGGCAATGAAAACCAAAGTGTAGAGACTTGAAAAGAGAGTCAGAGCAACTGCACCTGTTACAGCAAAGTTTAGAAACAGAAGACGTCACAGGGAACCCACTCACTTATTGTCTGGGATAAAAAATGTTGTGAGGAGACATTTAGGCTTGTGGAAACTTAAAAAGATTGTAATGGAAGTCCGTGTGCCCATTTTGAATGCTGTTATTATTATGGCTTTTTAATTTGTTGTTTTTTCAGGTTCTTGGAAAAGCTAACATCATGGTAGAGTTGATGAATTAAAAGCAAATTATGGCTAATGTAAACTGTGTTAGACTAACTCATACTGAGTAAAAAGCTTATTTTAAAATGGTGACCATTCTATGATTCCATTTTTAGTCACCCCACATATGGTAATGTCATTTCCTTTGTACACTTCCAGATTTTAAAAAGTGAGATTTTATTTTAAAACTGAAATAGAAGCCAGTGTGCTTGGTAGTGTAACCCATGAGATTACAGGGTATATGATCATGAAAAAGTCAAATTTTATCGTTTGGTGTCTTGTTATTGAACTTTTAATTGAACTGTTAAAGGCCCATCTACCTTTGAACAAAACAGCAACAACGAAAACAAACAATTAGAAGCCCACTCCCCCCCCCAACCCCACCCTCCGGGTATAAGCCCTCCTCTCGCTTTACTTGTTTGGGTAGCGGGGCTGATGTTGGCCTTAATTTTTGTTACGCTCTCGGTTAATGGAAATGAGCGAAAGAGCTGCTGTGGAATCAGAAAATCGTGACCACCGACTTGAACTCGCCCGGTCCTTCGCTTGACTCTAATCCACTGACTGAGAGTCTCAAACAGGTTTCCTTTTTGAGGAAAATTTGTTCGTTTAACTTATCTTCGGACAATCATGAAAATGACAACGATCTCACCAAGTGAAACGCAAGGAATCAAATTTACCTTCTGAACAGATATAGGAATCAGAGGAATGTAACTGTAAAGTAAGGCGAAGACTTCAGCACGTGATCGCGTGACAGTAAGGAAATTTGATTTCTGTTGTCGAGAACGTGATTATTTTAATTAAGCGAATGTCACGATTACATATCCAAAGATCATTCGTCTTTCGCTTCTCGAATTGTTGAATTCCTCGTTTGTAAAAGTGCTCTACAGCTATCTACAAATCATTTAGTTTTACGCCTCAGCCGAAAAAAAAAGGGAACTTTCGCTGTGGGTGAATTTTCCCAAGAAATTCGATTGGTTGAATCCTTACCTCTGTGTTCCAGGTTAGACTAAGTGCAGCAGTTTAGAAGATATTTTGAAGACAGTCGTTGTTTGCAGTACCCTAAATAGCAGAGATGCCCCGAACAACCTGCTTCAGTATATCAATCATCGTGTATACAGTGGTATGTAATTCTAATAAATACCAAAAGCGAAGCAAAATCAATCTTCATCGAGTCTGAAGATAGCGTAAGGGCTCAGGATGTTGGATAAACATTCGAGCGCGAGGTCGGTACCTTTCGTTTTCTCAAAAATTTCGGTGAGAAACATCAGAGCGCTTAAACTATTGTCAAAACCTTGGGAAAGAGACGTACTCGTGAAAAATTTGGCACGGGAGCTCGGTATGCTTGCACGTAAAACATTTTCAGAACAAACTAAGCGTGTCGTGAACCCAAGGAAGCAAGGTGTGTTATGTTGATGAAGAGGTAATATTTCCGTAGGTTCCTTGTCTTCATAAATCTATCGCTTTTACCTCTCTCTGATCAGCTGTTAATCATGTCTAACGCAGGTAAGTGTGTTTCACATTGTGTAGACGTTCGTAATTTCATTTGATCGTTTCAGATAGAGTGCAGGAATTGAAGTCAATCTTCTTGACATGTACGTTTTCTATGCGTGTTGAACAGAGTGCGAGATCAGTAGTTAGTTTTGATGAATGGAGGGTGTTGCGAGGTTTTTTTCAATCGCCGAGACCAACTCTTTTGAGAGAACAACTCAAATAAGCTCAGATATAGGGCAAACCGAGACTCTGAAGATTCGCGTCGTGGTTTCCTACGCTTATCTCGTGTTCTCCCAACCTCCCGCGTGTTTACATCAGGATATGTAAACACGGAAACCATTTTACTTTTCTTCAATATATCAGCCATTTGTTACAAGAAATAAAATTTTTATTACAGGGCCTTATTATTGTTCTTATTCTGTTGAAAAAATTGTTGGAAACTCTAATTAAATCTAGGATTTTAAAGTTCACATTGGAAAAATCGACGGAAGAAAGCTCTAGTTCTCCAATTTGTATCAATAGTCTCTATGCCTATGAAGTCACTCTGTAAGGCCGGGCTCTTTACAAGGGCCGATCAAAGTGACTGTAGGGGGCCTGCCACTCTAACCTGCAAACGCAATAATCAGAACACTGTGGTTAAACGACAAGGAAGAACAATAGAGTGCATGAATTGCGTTTGATTATTGAGATGGGAGCCAGCGATGAAGAATGAAATATGAAAACCATAAACTTCATGATGTGTGTTAAAGGAGAAAAGCACTAGATCGAACAACAAACAGGGTGACTGTTGTCAACTCGACATTAAAAATAATATTAAGGATTCTAACCGACAGATATGGATCAATATCAGTATATGGGCGACTGCCCACCTGCCCCTCTCACAAATATCACTGTAAAACTGAAATTTCAGTTAATTGGAGTAAAGTAATGAGCTGTACCTTGCACGGGTTGAAGGCTGACATAGTGCACCTCATGAATATGTCCCAGCACAAGAGGTTTGCTTTCGTCAACTGAAAAATGTGGCGTAATGATTACATCATGGCTATGGGATAGACTGCTGACCACACGAATGCACGTTTCAAAGCAGTTTGCTGCAGCACACAGAATCACGTGATCACCCCAAGCGCCATCTTGTTCCATGTGTACTAGGTATTCAGTCCATGTTTGATGTCCATGGACAAAGTCAAACAGATCTGTTCCATCCGGCTGTAAGAAAGATCAGTTAAAGAAGGAAACTTAAAAGGATTGTTGATGGGAACTTGAGCGCGTGGAGTACGAGTCAGGGAGTAATTTTATCAGAATGGTACGAGACGACCTTTAATTGGCAATGTACTGTATAGTAACAAATTTTCTGCTTTGCAAACAGCAGGAAAACAACAAGACAGAGCCATCATTAAGAGAATGACCATAATTCTGTCATCTAATGGAGGTTTAAAGGAAATTCTTCTGAAACGGAAATATTAAAAAGACTAAAACCGTGGTGGCCTGCTTCTCCGGACACCACATTAAGTAACATATGAATTTAATTGTCACCAACGTCACTGTGTGGCTTCTTAAATAATGCAGTTAAATATCTCAAGTTCTTCTTTCCACCAGGGTCACAAGCTGGTTTCAGAGCTCTTGAAAAAGACCATTATTCCATGCAGAAGGACTAACAATACTCCTAGTCACTTCACGCTGTGAACACTGGGATAGGCTCTGGTGGTGTTGGCCAAGTGGCCTGTATTATCACTTAACCTTTATCATACTTAAACAATAACATCACGTGACATACTCTGTTAAACATACTAGCATCAACTTACAAGTTTTGGGTTACTCCTGAGGTACTGAACCAAGGTTTGTCTTAATTTGCCATGTGGGATTTTGATTCCCTTAACAATTTCCAGTTGTTCGGACAAGGCATAGAACATGCAATTTCCTGATCCTTGATTATCAGATATTCTGAAGCCCCTGTCTGATGCAATATTCTGAAGCCCCAATGATAGATCTGTTCTGCTCTTGATTTTGCTTGCATCCAGTTGCATCTGCTGAAGTTCCTGGATGGTTCGGTTAAGAGAACCTAGAAAACACAAGGTTTTTATTAATCTAACTGCAGTAAAAAAGCGAAAGAATCGTCAGCTGGAAACTAGCAATTCTCAATCTAGTGAGAGAAACGTTTAGGGTAAAATGGAGAAGAGTTTCAACCACCAGACTTCCGCTGTCTTGTCCAACAACTCAGCCTTAAGAAGGAAGCTGTAGCTGTCAATTGCGTTACTGTTTAAGTTCGATTTCTGCCAGTGAATGAATACACAAATAATCAAGAGAGAAGAAGCAGAGAAGAAAAATTAACGACGAGGTCTACACTCTGACATATCTGTGTAACTAGAAAAATAAATCCTGGAAAAAAAGAACGGGCTTGAAAAATAGACTGATGTATTCCCTCTACCGTATGAATATGTGATTACTTCAACACTATTTCGAAAGACAACGTATCGAGAATAGAACGTAAACTGATTTTGACAAGAACAGTAAGAGCTCCTCATGTCTCCTTGTTTCTGGCCTTGTTTCAGACAATTTCTGGTAGTTTCCAATTGGATGAAAACTTTAAATGAGTCAAAGAAATAAATAACACTAAGCTGTCCGTCCGGCTCAGGAGGTAAAAGAAAATCAAATTTGTTTGTACACGTCTTACGTTTGTGACTGAAGAGTGCAGGGGTATAAGTGAAAACATGTCTCAGAAGTAAACAGCATCGTGCTAAGTTTTTACTTTTACTCACTTGGAGTCAGTAATGATTCAACTGTTCGTTGTTTGGTTGACGTGTCAATAACGTCGACCTCCCGAGCTCTGAAACTTGTGTCTCGTCTTTTAGAAGCTAAAAAGATGGAAAGAAGCTTTTATTTTAACAACACAGTAAACAGTATGAGGATAAAACGATTGATTACTATTCATGTTCAACATCTATTTTTATATGAAAGGTTCATGCTTTCCGTCACAGTTAATAAGAGACCGAAAGCCGAGTAGCCCCCTAAAATACTTTTTGAAGGAAATTCAAAACATTCTGACCATGAACTATGTCCCACATCTTCTCCACGAGATTGTCACACTGCTTCTCCCAGCTAAACTTCTCTTCATAGGAACTCCTTAGTAGTTGAATGTCTCGAAGTCGATCTGATCTTTCCTTCTGTCGGACAGCAGCAATTGCCTTTGCCCACTCCTCAGGGTCCTCAGACTCCACCACAAATGATTTGCCTGATGGTACAGTGTACAGTGCTTCACCAAATCCTGAGTTGCCACTGACAAGAATGGGAAGACCAGCAGACAACGCTTCTAAGGCCGTCAAACCAAACCCCTCCGTTCTGGAGGGCATGATGCAGATGTCAACTTCACAAAATAATTTTTTCAATCCCTCTTTTTCTTGCACGAACTTCCTCACGATCAGCTGCTTTTTATCAATTCCACTCTTGAGTAGATTCTTTGCAACCTCATCCTGTTTACCGTCAGGTGCACCCACGAAAATCAGATGGTACGACCTGTCTTTCAGTTCAACTATTGCTCTAGCAGAGATATCGTAGCCCTTCAAGCTGAAGTCCTCTGGGTCACCCCGGCCAAACGTTAGAACCTTAAAGATGTCCACATCAACTGCAGCTTGTTTTACGTCGGAAAACTCTTTGAACGTGCTTGGCGTCAGTTGAATTATATCTTGGTGCTTCTCGCATGAGCGCAGGTGGGAAGAGTAAGCCTTCGTCAACTTTGGTCCAACTGCTACCACAGCATCTGCCAACTGACACAACTCCACTTCAGTTGTACTCTTATCATCACCTTTTGAAATGGCCATGGGATAGTTTTTGTACATTCCTAGTTCTTCCGGTGAAGTGTGCACCACCTGAATCCACTTGCAACTGTGAGACTTTCTGATAATTTGGGCTTGCTTACCAAGCTTTCCACCATGACCCAGCACAAAGTCAATGACAAGGTCTCTTGGTGGGAAACTCAACCATTCAAGAGGATCACTGAAGCCTGCAAGTTTCTCGGCTTCCTGGATGGAAACATTGTGACTTGATGCCATCCTCTTCTCTTCTTCAGAACAGGCAGACTGTGGAACAAGGAGAGTGACGTCCAGTTTAGAGTGTTTGGCCAACAGAATGGCAAGCTGTCTGTTGATGGTGGACAAGCCTCCCATTGACGAACTCCACTCACTGCCAAGGAGAGTTACCTTCAATGCTGTGGTAGACTTCTTTGGATTGATTTCACTTGCTTCATCATGTGATCTAGCAGCTACATTTGAAGAGGACAAACCCTGAAGATAAAAAGGTCATATAGGATTATGACAATTACATTTAAAAAAAACTTGAGGTGTGGTCATATAAAATTTTTATTGATCAACAATTTACCAAGGAAAAACAAAAGAGTATAAAATTCAAAAATAATTTCATCTTGTTACAAATTCGCTGACTTGTATTTAAAACTGAAGAAAATCTATTAGGGCTCCCTTTCTTAACACTGATAACAGTTAAATTGATATTCACATCAAGTAAGTTAGGGGAGCAAAGCAAAGATGAAACTGAGGCCAGAAATCTTTTTGGTGAAAAATCACTATAATCAATTATACCTGGCTTCTTCTTTTCGAGAACCATTTCTTTAATTCACAAACTGGTGCTACCTTATTGCAAGGTTTTCGCTTACAGATGTCTGGTCGACCTTCATTTGCATCAATGAGGTGGAAGCAGTCGTTGTGTGTACAACTGGTTTTCACTTGGTCTGAGCATGCACGACGTGTTTCTTCTGCCCCTTGATGACAGTAAGGACATGCAACACACAGCCTATACTTCATTCCTCTCAGGTATGGCATTTCTTGTGACAGATGCTTTAGCGTCTCTTCAAGAAATTCACGAACAAGAGTTGCTAGTTCGACGGAGTTCTGTCCTTCAACCTGATCACTTTGTGCTTTTCTTTGTCTCAAGGTTACCTTCACAAATCCTGTTTTGCATATGAGGACAAAATCATGAATATCTTTCCCAATAATGAACCATGCTCCATTTTGGTACAGGGTGGGTTGATGTGTGGCCCATGTCTCTGAACACCAACGAATGCATCGGGAGACAAGCTGCAAGAAAAGACCATGAGGGACAAAGCCATGGACAAAGAGGAGATACAATGGACAAGGGTCAGTTAATGATAATTCCATGTTACAAAGTTCTACAGGCGATGACTTCAACTGAGCTGGTACAAAGTACTTCTCGTCAGTTGGGGAAGCTGAGAACTTAGCAATCAAACCAAATCGCTCCATCATATCAAGGATGTCTGCCTTAACGATTCCTCCCGTGATAAAGCTGGAGAACACATGATCAACATGTTCCATGCTAAGGATGCCACTTGCTTCAAGTTCCTGCCAGTACTTAGCATATAAAGGAGTCTACAAAATATGTAAATGACAGCAATTCCAGATTAGAGAAGTCCACTAAATGTTCCTTTTGAATGTTCGCCACGTATATGTACAGAAACTAGAAAAGTTTATTTCAATCAGTGAACCAAAATGGTCAGAAATTACACTCTTAATGTGCAATTTTGTATCTTGGGCTGCTCAGAGGTGACTATTAGTTGTTATTCACCACTGCAGAAGCCAATTAGCACATGCAAAAAGAACTATTCACGTGTGAATACAATGATTGTGAATGGTAGCAAGTCAATGCAAGTCTGTTGTAAAGTAAAAAGGCTAAATCAATTTATGACCTGAAAAGCTGCAAAATGTACACAAAATAACTTGGGTTCAGCAGTTGTAAAGATCAAAGCATCACAGCTGTTGCATTAGTTGCCTATTTATTTAAAAAAATGTCACGCTCATTTTCTAATGATCTAAATGAATGACCATTTTGCAGGTAAGGCTTTCCAAAAATGAAATTTTTTTTCTCACCTGTTCATTGAAAGGTGGAATGGTTATCAGCTGTTTGAACAGATCAATCAACCACTGAGCCTTAAGTACAACTGTACTGCGGTGCTTGATTATCATCCCAAGGCCATGATAAAAACTGATCATGGCCTCAAACTCTTTTGCATCTTTCATGAAACAATCTTTCTTAGCATAGTGCTCAAGTTGTTGCAGATTTCTGTAATAAATCTGTTTGGCCAGCAAAGCTTCAATCACCTTTTCAAACAAAAACCATCTAGAAGGCAACAGAATAATTAAAATGTATTAGGGTTTTAAATTGGGTATTAACTTCAGTCAGACATGTATTAATTTGTAGTCTTCCAGTGTTAATTCATATATTTTCTTGGTCTAGCTATCTCCAAACTTTAGGAAAATTCAAACATGGTTATGTTTTTCACACAAACATTCTCCATTCAAAGAGCTGTGCCTTCTCAAATATCCATCAGACATTCACACCTTTTTAAAGAAATAGTATTGTCACAATGTCATGAATTAGAGTTCTGTTTGTTTGCACATAAATAACTGCTGTGTATTTGTACAGTCTGATGTTTTTAAGGGTTTCAATAACTTCAAACTAGTGGAGGTGAGTTATTTTTGTTTTCACATACATACATATACAGTTATGCTGAAAACACTGACTGCTCTTCAAAGTACTATTCATGATGGTTTAAATACAATATTAATCCCAAAGTCCATGAAATGAGGTTTGCCAGGTAAAAAGATATTTTGGTTTACCTGACAGGTATTTTCTCCCCCATATAAGGCTCCTGCCTCAATACTTCCAGGATTCTGTTCTGCAATTCATCTATTCCATCTCCTTTTCCTTCTTCCTCAGCTGTATATGCTTAGGAAATGAATTCAAAGCATAATGTAATACAGAAACATGTGCTTACAATGAGAATAGTTTGTATCATACATGTGTGACAACAGATATTTTATGCTGTAGCTGACAACATAGCTCAGAAGATAATTCTCCTTTTCCCAAAATCATCTTCTGTTCCTTATTTTAAACTCTGAGATTAATGAATCTGTCAGCAAAAATTTATAGGCCTCAGTATAGTGATGCTGGTACATAAAGTAGCTGAAAGCTAAGAAGAGTGCAGCTAATGAAGAAAAAAACAACTGCAACAACTCTAACTAGCTTCCTTTATAAGCCTGAACTCATTCAACCAGGGTGGTATCCTAAGGTCTACCAACCTTTTTAGAATTATAATGACACATAGCAGAACTGCTGGATGACATGTAAATGTGAGTCAGACAATAATTATTGTATGCTCAATGCTTGTCAACCATCTACCAAATGGGCCTTTGATTAAAAGGAAATGGTCACAAATTAAGTGTTCTTGGAATTGACCCATAGACGAGCTAGTATGCAATTATAAAAAACTCAATTACTGCAAGTAACACATTGTTTTAAGGATACAATATGACATGAGATATCTTACCTGTTTTATGTTTCTCTCTCTGCTTTAGAATCTTCTGGAAAAATTTCTTAATCAAGTTTTGTCCTTGACTGTTGTCAATCAAGTTTTTTCCCTGAGTGTTGTCAATGCAGAATAAGGGTCTGACCACATGCTTCTCATATTCCATACCAGAAATTCTCTCCTGTATTTGTTTCTTTATTACTGCTATGTCTTCAACTGGTTTGTCAGCATGTGTTCCAATAATAAACACTGGAGGACGGAGGTAGGGCAGCTTATGTTGTGCACCATCATCTGGGTCATCAGTTGCCAGGGAAACACCGTGTACTGTAGCCAGCCATGACAGCAAATTCTCCATGTTTGTTTCATTGTTAGGGTTTTCCAATTTCACATCATTACTCGCTTGTCTCATGCAGGGCTCAGCTTTTGCACCCAAAGGCTTGCTGAGATTGTGCACCAATATGTACAGTGCGCGCTGTGATAAGAAGATAGGATGGCTGGCATAGTACAGGTGCTGCCCTGCAAAGTCCCAGATGTCCATAAGATAGGATTCTCCTTTGAATAAACCACTTTTTGTGTCTTTGCTTTGGAGATACTCCAACCACTGATGAACATGCTTCACAGTGTCAGGGGGTTGAGCAACATCAATAATTACCTTGGGCTCATCTGAGATGCAGTCCATTGATTGTTCAATGCTAGTGTTGTGCATAGCATCTACTGACAGGTTATCTCCTTTATCCTCAACCTGAGTAAAGTATCAAAGAAGGTGAAATTAATTACTTTAACCCTTTAACTCCCGTGAGTGACCAAGACAGAATATCTCCTTACAATATCAATACAATATCAACCAGATAAGTGATGAGAATATACAAGAATAACAATTTGGGGATAATAAGTTGATCCAATAATAAATTCTCTGAACTACTGTTATGCAAATTGTGTGGTTTATAGTAAGGAGAAGGGCAAATTTGATCCGGGAGTGAAAGAGTTAAGTAGCACAGTGATTCAGTTTAGCCAGCAAACTAATTACACTTCTAAAATAATTATGCCAACGTTTGATGTAAATTAAATAAAATGAAAGTACTACACTGGGAGGGAAATTATTGTTTAGACTATGAGCAGTTCCCTGCTTTTTGGCTAAGACCATTGCAAAGTAAAAAAAATCAATTTAAAAAGATAACAAAAAATTTTAATTTTTGCTTCACTTTAAGGTTTACATAATCTTTCTTTGACATAAAGCATTTTAAACTATACTGTCTTTAAAAAGCTGCCTTAAACGTACTTGTAAAGAATGTTTTTGGAATTCTGACATCACCTCTTTTCTGCCATATTTGTAACCATCAAAAGATCCCACTTCAAAATCTGCAGGTGAAATGTGGACTGAATCTTTCTCCAAATCTTCTTCTGAAGTTTTATCTTGTATAAAAATTTTCTCCACAACAGTCTTTGCCACATCTTTAGAACATTCCAACAGCCCTGGTTTAATCTCACTAATGGACTGCCAGTTCCTTGCAGCTTCGTCAACATCAATTTCACACTTTGAAGGATTTACTTCAATCCCCTTAGTGCTCTGTTCTTCAGAGTCAAATGGAAGGCCTAGGAGACTCTTCTTTAAACTGGTTTTCCCAGCTCGATCCTGACCAATGAGTAATATTCTACTGCGGTTAACTGTGACATATCCATCTTTCAAAGCCATTTCATAAGCCAGCTGTGTGTTACATGGATCTGCTATTTTGACTAATTAGAAAAAGTTTTCACAACACAAAGAAAAAAGTAATTGGTGCATTGACAAATTTGTACAAAATAATTGAAAAAAAAAGTAAAGGTAAAAGTGTACAAGTTAACTAGTATAAATGTTCAGCATCAATAATGTTGGAGTCAAAGGCTGGTATATAAAAACTAAACCATCAAAATTGGTTTTTTTCTGATATTAATGCATAAGTGACTTTGGAAAACACATTTATTCCACTCTCACATAAAAATTATACAGTCAATCAAAATAATTCATAAAATATAGTGATGAGTTTGGTGAACATGCACACCAAAACTTGACTCAATGTTTCATAACATTAATAATGAGAAGCACTTGTGACTGATCACACAAGAAAGAGGCAATGACTTAAATCAATTCTTCCAAGTAGTGAGGAGTCAATAACCAATTCATTGTTTGTGAAAGAGAAAGAATTAAAGCGCATATATCCAAAAGGTAACAACTGTAAGTCAAAGAATAAAATGCACAAAAATCACTAGTGTAAATTATATGGAAACAACAATCAGAATTTCATCAACGCTAATAACAAATTCAAGTTCTATTCCTGTAACTTAATTCACAAATCATATTAGTTTATAAATTTTGTTTGATAAGCCACAAGTTGTTCAACTTTTAAAACATTTTCAATGAATCAAACAGAAAGCAAAAATAAAACAACAATTCCTAACAGTGAAATGAGTTGGGATACATTTTATCCTTCCTGTATTCCAGTCAAATGGAAAGCAAAACTCAAAAAATAATTCCTAACTGCATAGAATGATTTGTAACAACATTTACTCTCTTGATTCCACATCAAATCATATTTCCTTATTGATGAACTTAAATTTCAATGTCAGCCAAATTGTTAAAATAAAGCTTTTCAATACAGAACAAAAACTTCCGTTACAAATGTCATGTATTTCTCAAGTGATGCCAACTTTGTTAAACGATACAATAACTGAGACAGTATTTGCAGTCTAACTATCGCCAGCTACCTGTAATAATCAGTAACAAGCAGAATAACCATTTGCAAGTCAATTATTAGAACCAATTTAGGAAATGCACATGTCACAATAGTAATGTGAACAGAAATTTCTTTACTCACCTCGGAGATCTGAATATACTGGGACACTTATATTTCTATTTTCTAGCTCCGTAACACTTCTCATTCCTTCAAATGTTAAAGGATTCCCATTCACATCCAACAATTGGAGTTTTTTCAGCTGTTTTATGCCTGGATTTAACACAGTCAACTGATTGTAACTCAGTTCCAGTCCCCACAGTTCCACCATCTCACCAATAGCATCAGGGATGGTGGTTAGTTTGTTATGTGAGATGTCCAGCCATTTGAGTTTCTTCAGCTGTGTTGTAGCTGGATTTAACACAGTCAAACGGTTGTAACTCAGATCCAGTCTCTCCAGTGCCACCATCTCACCAATAGCATCAGAGATGGTGGTTAGTTTGTTATGTGAGATGTTCAGCCCTTCGAGTTTCTTCAGCTGTGTCAAACTTGCTGGGAATATGGACAGCTGGTTTTCTGTTACATTAAGTACCGTAATATTATTTAGTTTTCCAACATTTTCAGGTATTGTTTTAAGTTTATTCCGTGACAGGTCAAGTTCCTCCAACTCAGTTAATTCCAGTACTGCTTCAGGCAATTCAAGCAATTCCAACCGTGACAGTTTTAATTCCTTTCTTCCCATATAATTTGTTACAATCTTACTTCTCAGCTTTTCTTTAGAAATATGGGAATCCATGTCTTAGTAATGTAACTGCCAGAACGAAAAAAAACAAGTTAGCATTAAAGGTGAGTAACTTGAACTAACTTTCTTGTGGCATTTATAATAACAATCGAACCAAAAATGGCAAGAATGAGGTTTATAATTTAACATCTACTGAACCAAGGTAATGATTTATTCCTCGTAATACATTATCTTTGGAAACCATCCACCCTTCAGTGTTCTTTTAAACATTTTGAGTAAAGGACTGGATGCTTATGCGTAAAGGCTCTTGAGTTATTTATTTTCATCAGAAACATTTCAACTTAAATCTAATTGTATAATTTTTGTGTTCATAAACAATTGCTTGAGTTATAGATGTTAACGAAAAGGCAATTATGAACAAGAAAGATATTTGAATTTAAATACACTGAGTTTTCCAAGCTGTTTTTCCAAAAACATACGAATTACAACTTCCATTTCAAAATTAATATCCAACAGGAAAGAAATAATTAGGGCAAATCTATGGTCGGTTTTGTTTTCATGTGATAACCTAAGACATTTGTAAATAAACCAAAGCATGAATGATTTCTAAGCTGTAGATATTCAGAACAAGTTGCTAATTTTCAGATCTGTTGTTTTATTTTATCCTCTGTAAGCTATTTTCACTAGTAATTAACAGAGTGAAATCATCAGAATATGGTCCTAGTTATTTTATAAAGACTGATTGGATAATCTCAGAATGAGAGCTCTTTATTTTGTTTGGTTTTTTTTTTGCAGTTTGTCTAGCAGCATGATGGTTTTAAGGTTACAATTTTCAATTGAAGACATGTTTTTTATGGAATATCATCCAAATCACCCATAGTTGCTGTACTCATTATGTTATGTATTGAATGTTGTTGATTAAATAAACAAATAACAAAGAGTAGAGAAACTGGTTTTAATTTCTTATTCATGTCTATCAATAAAAGCTTAACTAAGAAGGGAATGTGAAAAGAAAAAGTTTATATCGATTAACTGAGGATAGTGATAAAGAACTCAATTGCTACTAAGCAGAAAAATGAGGAATTAAATAAAGTGTCCATAATTAGAACTGGCCACCTACAAGAGTATCCATTAGCAGAGAGTTGACTTTAAAATAAATTAAGATCCTTCATTAATTAACAAATCTATCAGGGACTGTCTCCAAAACTTTAAAAATTGTGCTTGGCTTCTTGAATATTTAATTTTCAGCAAAATGAATTCAAGTTAAAAATTTTACAACCACAATCATTAACCAACATCAAAACTCATGTATAACACATTTATTCAACCCTTCACCTTGCATGAGTGACCAATACAGGAATTCTCCTTACAAAATATTAACACAACATCAAGCAGATATTGTAAGTGATATGAACAAATGAAAATATCAGTTAGAGGATTATTAGATGATCCAACACCAAATTCTCCAAACTTACATCATAAGAATGGTATGGCAAACAGAAGAAAGAATTACTAAAGAGATCTTGGGAGTGAAAGGGTCAAGGGAATGAAAGTGTTTACCTAAGAACAAAATAATTCATGTCCCCAAATGTGCACTGAATGCATTTGTTGCTTTTTCAAACAAACAAGTAATGGTTAAAAAAAACTCAAGGTTGACTTGCAAAAAAAAAAAAACCATTTTAAAAACCATGGATATTTAATATAGGCTACCCTGTCTCAGTGCAATAAAAAAAATTCTTACTTCCTTTTCAGGGCTCAATAATTTGCAAATATCAGAATTAAAAAATGTTGAGGAGGAAAAACTTTCATCTGAAAATATAACTTTTCATCTGTTAATCAAAACTATAACAAAATTCTTCAACATGATTGGTTATTTCCAGCCCAATTTGAGCACCCATAGTACAGTGTATGTGTCATGCTTGTAATTGGACCGTGTTATGGGACCACTAAAGGGACAATTATCATGTCATGCCTGTGGAAGGGGACAGAATGTGTGATGTGCGCACACTGTTGTCCTGCATTTTGCCTAGTTAATTGTTGTTGTTTTTTTTTTTATGAAATGTATAATGGATGTCTATAGTTTCTTTCTCAGATTTTATTATATTGTGATTAATTGATAACAGTCATCTGGTTTGTTAATCAAGAGTATTATTAGAAACCGAATTGGACAACAGGAAGTCCTGTGAACAACCATGGCAGGAACATGGATGACCATAGTATATCCATGGTCTTGATGCTAGAGTAATGAGCGATTATTGAATGAGGTTGAGCATGATATCAAAAACTGAATTGAATAATTGTTTATTACAAATTTTTTAAAGGTATTCAGCTATTTTGAGCATCTCTCTAGGTTTGCAAAAGGTTGAGAACACTAAACGGTAAGGTCTTGGAAACTAGGCAGACATTGATCTTGAGAAGATAAATGCAGTATAAGCCTCAGATATTGCATTTTATCATGTCAACTTCACACACTATTGTATATTGATTGAATGCTCATGACCAATCAGCTTTTTCATTGTAAATCTTATGTATAATGATCAAAATTATTGAATATGTACAGGAAAGTTTTTGTTCTTTTCGCAAACAAGAGACAACTGGCCATTTAATACTGGAATTGAAATTTTTTTGGCGTGAAATGCACATTAAAAGTATGATGTGGTTACTTATACATCTTACTGAGAACGATTGTTAATGAATCACAAACAACTAAGCTCAAAGGTTTCTAAGAATTTGAATTGCATGTATCTTTTCACTGTCAGAGTTTCCCCAGCCATACCCATTTGTAAAACTCAGTCACATAAAAATATATGGCCTTTTCACACATCACGAATGATATCAAAGTTTTTTCACGCTCACGCATTTGAGACATTTCACATGAAAGTAAAAAGCCAAATTCCCTAACTAAATTTTCAATTTTCCTAGTCTTGACGAGTTTAAATAACAAATGATGACAGAATGTCTTACATTATTTGTTCAAGGACCATTAGAGGTCTGGTTTATGACTTTTATTGATCCATATAAAGTTCATGTTCTGTTCAAACCCAGGTCAAAACTTAACCACAACCATTCTTGAACAATTCATTTCAAAACAATTAAAAAGCCGGGAATTCATCACGGAAAACAAAATGGTTCACGAGTCACGTTTAATTCAGTTGTTCACACACGAGTCACGTTTAAATAAAAAAAATTGCTTCACGCGAACATGAAAAAATCTTATTATCTCTAATCACGATTCAGGAATAAGGAAAAGTTCAGATCACGATCCACGAGGAAAAAAACTCGCCCAAGCATGTTTCACGTAAAAAGTGTAGGGGTCCTCTTGTCAATCACGGAAGCAGACAGCGAGCAAGTTTTATTTATTTCATCAAATACCTAACATACCTGCATTTAGATCATGTATTAATTTGGTTACTTAAAAGATTTAAGAGGTTTTGAGTTCGTTTCTAACTTCTGCCAGATAAAATCAAGTAAAATTCATGGAAGTAAGCGAGTATTTTGTCATCAGTTCAAACACTTCCATTGCTTAACGTGAAAAAGTGAAAACTAATCGACGTTGAACAACTACCAGACAGAACGATTAACGATCGGAGCTGATTGACGTCAGCACTAGCAGAAATAGTTTGTCCCCTAACTCTTTCCATTCTTATGAGAATCTTCTATCAAAACTTTCCGTTAAGGCCATCTTTACTCACAATCACTGTTTTCCTTTTCCCTGTTGCTGAGAGTGTGTAACTTTAACTCGTCTCATACAGAAGGCCGACTGAACGCGCCTTTGTTTTACTTTATCAAAATCGTTTGGTCTTTGTGCTTTGCATTTGACAGGCGTCCCTAAAGTTGTAATATATCAAAAACCCATAACTTTAAATACAAAGGGAAACCAGCGAATATTGAAGATATCAGAGAGTGAGTGAACTGACAGAAATGACGGCTGAAGCACTTCAAGGGAAATGACTTCAGTTCGATCGAGCGGAGAGTGTCAGTTCTTAGCTAAATTATCTATGTTCGATTTGCAGGAATCTAGTGAGGCTACACTTTACAAATGAGCTAACTTCTTATCTATATTGAACATAGTTTTTACCTCTTAGCAGAGCAAATAACAAGTGCAGAGAACAAATAGCAATCAAATACGGATTGTAGACAATCTAACTGCTCGGATCAGTAGGGACACTCCTTAATTAACTTGCACAAAATACTTCAGGCTTCTGAAACGTCACGCGACTAAGGGGCTGTTTATATGGAGTTACCATGCCGAAAAGAGCATAACGCATAAATTATGACTGATTATGCAAAAAGTTGCACTATTTATTTGTCACCTTCGCACTCGCACAGCACGCACAACTATGCAATTGGCATAAGCACAAGCACCGCACTCTGTATACATTATAATGATTTCGTAATGAATAAAAGTTATCAGTCTTAACATGGACCTAAGCAAGTAACATGGTGGAAGCGGTTCTGGTTGATTATTTCTCAACGGATATTTGCATATAGCGATCTACAAGCCAAGTTTTCTCCGGTTTAAACCAAGATGACTTCGAACACACCATTTCCAGAATTCATAACAACGGGAGATGAAAAGCACACCTGGAAACCTGCATCGAAGATTTGATAGATTACTGCGTAGTGTAGAATTGGTACGAAACATCGAAGAAGGTGAAGCAGCCAAGTGGACGAATCACGATTTAAGAATAAGGAAAAAATCAAATCACGATCCACGAGGAAAAAAATTGCCCAAGCATGCTTCGCGTAAAAAGTCTAGGGAACCCTCTTGTCAATCACGGAGGCAGATAGCGAGCAAGTTAAATTTATTTTATCAAACACCTGACATACCTGTACTTGAATCAAATCAATCAACCATTAATTTGGTTAATTTACAGATTTAAGAGGTTTTGAGTTCGTTTCTAACTTCTGTCAGATGAAATTAGGTACAATCCATGGAATTAAGCGAGTATTTTGTCATCAGTTCAAACACTTCCATTGCTTAACGTGAAAAACTGAGAAACTAGTCGACTTTGAATAACTACCAGACAAAATGATTAACGATCAGAGCTGATAGACATCAGCACGGTCATAAACAGTTTGTTGCTTTATTCTTTCCATTCCAACGAGAATCTTCTTTCAAAACTTCCCGTTAAAGCCATCTTAACTTACAATCACTGATTTCCTTTTCCCTATTGCTGAGAGTGATTCACTTAAACCAGTCTGTTGCGGAAGGCCGACTGAACGTCTTTGTTTTACTTTATCAAAATCGTTTTGTGTTTGTGCTCGGCATTCGACGGGCGTCGCAAAAGTTGTAATATATCAAAAACCCATAACTTTAAATACAAAGGGAAACCAGTGAATACTGAGGATATCAGAGAGTTTGAGTGAACTGACAGAAATGACGACTGAAGCACTTCAAGGGAAATGACTTCAGTTCGATCGAGCGGAGAGTGTTAGTTCTTAGCTGGATTATCTATGTTCGCGTTGCAGGAGTCTAGCGAGGCTACACTTTACAAGTGAGCTAAATTCTCATCTATACTGAACATAATTCTTACCTCTTAGCAAAGAAACTAACAAGTGCAGCAAACAAACAGCAATCAAATAAGGACTGTAGACAATCTCGGATCGGTATGGACACTCCTCAATTAACTTCCACAAAATACTTCAGGCTTCTGAAACGTCACGCGACTAAGGGTCTGTTTTAAATGAGGTTACCATGCCGAAAAGAGCATAACGCATAAATTATGACTGATTATGCAAAAAGTTGCACTATGTAATTGTCACCATCGCACTCGCACAGCGCGCACACCTAATACGATTAGCATAAGCACGAACATCGCACTTTGTATAAGTTATAAAGATTTCGTAATGAATAAAAGTTGTAAGTTCTAACATGGAATTGAGCAAGTAACATGGTGGCAGCGGTTCTGGTTAATTATTTCTCAACGGATATTTGCATATAGCGATCTACTGGCCTAGTTCTCTCCGGTTTAAACCAAGACGACTTCGAACACATCGTTTCCAGAATTCAAAACAACGGGAGAAGAAAAGCACGACCTGGATACCTACATCAAAGATATGATAGATTACTGTTAAATGCAAAATTGGTACAATATTTTGAAAGAAAGTGAAGCAGACAAGTGGACGAATCACGATTCACGAATTGGGAAAAAATCAAATCACGATCCACGAGAGAAAAAAAATCGCCTAATCATGCTTCGCGTAAAAAGTATAAGGGACCCTCTTGTCAATCACGGAGGCAGATAGCGAGCAAGTTTAATTTATTTTATCAAACACCTGACATACCTGCATTTAATTTAGATCAAATCAGTCAAGCATTAATTTGGTTAATTTACAGATTTAAGAGGTTTTGAGTTCGTTTCTAACTTCTGTCAGATGAAATTAGGTACAATCCATGGAATTAAGCGAGTATTTTGTCATCAGTTCAAACACTTCCATTGCTTAACGTGAAAACTGAGAAACTAATCGACTTTGAATAACTACCAGACAAAATGATTAACGATCAGAGCTGATAGACATCAGCACGGTCATAAATTAAACAGTTTGTTGCTTTATTCTTTCCATTCCAAAGAGAATCTTCTTTCAAAACTTCCCGTTAAGGCCATCTTAACTTACAATCACTGATTTCTTTTTCCCTGTTGCTGAGAGTGTTTAACTTTAACCCGTCTGTTGCAGAACGCCGACTGAACGCACCTTTGTTTAACGTTATCATAATCGTTTTGA
The DNA here is from genome assembly GCF_964200805.1 of Pocillopora damicornis. NCBI lineage: Eukaryota > Metazoa > Cnidaria > Anthozoa > Scleractinia > Pocilloporidae > Pocillopora > Pocillopora damicornis. Next base: position 10,895,208 of record NC_142670.1, read on the forward strand.
GTCTTTGTGCTCAGCATTTGACGGGCGTCGCTACAGTTGTAATAGATCAAAAACCCAAAAACTTAGAATACAAAGAGAAACCAGCGAATATTGAAGATATCAGTGAGTTTGAGTGAACTAACAGAAATGACGGCTGAAGCACTTCAGGGCAAATGACTTCAGTTCGATCGAGCGGAGAGTGTGAGTTCTTAGCTGAATTATCTTTGTTCGCGTTGCAGGAGTCTAGCGAGGCTACACTTTACAAGTGAGCTAAATTCTTATCTACATTGAACAGAATTCTTACCTCTCAACAGTGTTAACAACAACTGCAGCTGACAAACAGAAATGAACTACAGATGGTTGACAAACAGACAGTTTAGCTCGGTATGGACACTCCTTAATTAAGGGCCCGTTTAAATGGAGTTACCATGCCGAAAAGAGCATGACGCATAAACAATGAATGATTAAAAAGTTGCGCTATGTAATTGTCACCATCGCACTCGCACAGCACGCACACCCATGCAATTAGTATAAGCACCAATACCGCTCTTTGTATAAATCATAATGATTTCGTAATGAATAAAAGTTGTCAGTTTTAACATGGAACTGAGCAAGTAACATGGTTGCAGCGGTTCTGGTTGATTATTTCTCAACGGATATTTGTATATAGCGACCAACCAGCCAAGTTCTTGGTAAAGTTTCCGCACAGCCCCATACTTCATTATGTATTCAGTTCTTGAATAGAGAAAACAATGACTAAAACAATACATTGCCATTGGGAAAACAAATTTGTTTTACAATAGTATAAGGCTGTGCGGAAATTTTACCAAGTTCTCTCCGGTTTGAACCGGTTTGAACCAAGCACGACCTGGAAACCTACATCGAAGATTTGATCGATTACTGCATAATGCAAAATTGGTATGATACATCGAAAGAAAGCGAAGCAGCCAAGTGGACTAAGTCTGATAAAGCTATAGCATGCCTCAGGGCATCTTTATCTCCCGCGATTAGAACAGTGTACAAATATAGTCTGGGTCGGACACAGGCAGCCCAAGCTCCAGCTGTGAGATGATCATCTTGCGAAATAACCGTCATGGCGAAATTGTAAGAGTCTGTATGGGAATATTTACGACCACTCTAGGGAATAAAAAAATAGGTCAAATTCTCACAAAAAATACCTCACCTTACTTCCACAGTGCATTGCCTGTTATCTGACCGCTTACTACGTTGGAGAGAACCCATTTTAGCGAGTTATCTATTTCGAGGTTTTCTACGTACACAAGAAAAGAGGTTCTCCAATAGGTTTCTTCAATACCGCGATCCCGACTAAAATTTCCTCTCAATCCCGTAATCCCGATGGTTTATACCGGCGAATCCCGATCCCGTTCATAATTTTTTTTCTGAGTCCAATACCTCAACTTAAAAGGGCCTACTATTTAAGAGCGCTTGTCTGTAAAAATCAAACATATCGCGGCAAGGGTGGAAAATTCGATTTCTCTCTTATTTAAATGTTAGATAGGCTAGGCTATAACTTAAATCCCTGGACACATTTTTTAGCAAATTATCTTTTTATTTCCGAGAAAAATACAAATGACGAAATTCCGTTAAAATCGTCATTTTTAGCAGCAAATTACTGCACGAGTTTGAAGGCTTCGCGTGCAAAAACGAATCACTATCTCGTCTTTTAAACACTCAAATCTTCTTTCTCGATCTCATAAGACCTCACAAAATGATTTTCGTAAACATTGCGCTCTTCTTTACGCTTAAAATAATTTAATTTCGAAAGCATGCATTTCTCTTCAGTAAAAATACGTCGTGAATAAAATTAATTTTCACCATGTGCTCAACCTTCAAATGGATTAAGCTTTTAGTGGTTGAATTTCGACAAGATTTTCTCAATATAACCGTACAAATTTGTTTGGGTAAATGATTGAGAACGGTACAAAAGTTTTTCAAAGTCCGTTAAAATGCAGTTATTTGACCTTTTGCAGTCAACATTCCAGTCGCGAGTCACACATATTTTAATATGTTTCAACCCATAGGAGGCCGAAAAATGTACATAGAAAGATATTTCCAAATGCTCTAACCTCATTTGCCACAGAAGACCGAACCAGAGACCATTTTAGAGTGATTATCTTGTCGTTCGTCGTTTTAGGTCTGTATAAATGATAACGTCCGATGAAACCACCAACCCTGTCGAATACCATCTTGTTGTCAAACGTTCGATATCTTTCTTCACTGTGGCATCTTATTCAACGGTTCAGTTGACTGCGAGTATTGCTCAGTTTACAATGCACTAAAAGATTACATCTGACAGTCTAATTCAATGCTAAACTGAGTTGACTACAAACATGTACGCCTTTGAGTATTTGGGTTGTCACGCAATACCGGTGACAGGAACTTTAGGGGATAGGTGTAGGGCAAAACTCCATATAATTAAGCACTATCAGAATTGAACTCTTGGAACCTAAAAAATATTTTATTCCGTAAACATTTTTGTAATAGTGTCATCTTTGTCTGGTGACAAACAGTAAAATACATTTATTTATTGCAGGGAATTATTCTTGTTTTTTTTGGCGCTCTGTGCCTGTCGTACCTATTAGGGGTGTTTTTCTTTACACTAAAATTGCAAGGAATACCCTAATAGCATGAAAGAGAACCTTTTGTACATTTGTACCATGTTACAAAACGCAGTGGTGGGGATGTGTGGCTTATGTGAGGCTGGGGTGCTATGTTCCGTGGCCAATGGGTGGGGCTTGCATAAGGGAGTGGTACTATTAACCACTGTTAACAGACCAACTTCCGTTTAAAACCTTAAACTACAGAGGGGCTGACATATATGCGCTCGGCAAAAAATAAGGTCGATCTCATCGTCAGGACCGGTAAATTTGAAAGCCAACTCATGACTTGCGATATATCTTGGTGCATGAAAGTAAAGGAACAATTTCCGTTTCACACATTCGATCTCTAGTGTTGTAACCACAAACCCCGCCAATAAGCGACTTGAACGAACAACAACCTTCCATTTTTTATGCAACAAAGTTGACGGTGTAAGTTAGTGTCTTTGTGAAAAACAAAGTCCGAAGCCCCGCCTCTGAGCGAAGAAAAGGCATCGTGTAATTATCATAAACCAGGTTTTGTTTACTTAGGCTTACTATTTTTAGCAGGTACTGAATTTAGCTTTTCAACGAGTATTGGCCAAAGGCCCGATCTCCGCGACTTACATGAAGAGATTTTGATGTTCACCACAATAAAGAAGCTAGCAGCAGAGTGACGTCTTTTTACTTTCCCCTTCCCCTACCCCCTAAAAAATAACTTTCCATTGCATGATTTGCATTGCGTGACGACTCTCCGTATACAAAACTACGCTGACTGCAACATATGTGTAGTGCCACTTTTAAAAGCATCGCTCAGATCTACTGCACCACAAACCGAACAACGCAGTGCAGAAAGATGTCAAAAGTTTTACAACGAAGGTTGGTGACAGTTCGCAGATTGACAGGCAGTTTCATCGGATGTTATAAATACGACGAGCGACAAGATAACCACAGTAAAATGGTCTTTGGATTTTTCTTCTACAGCCAATTAGGTTAGAACATTTGGAAATGTCTACCCATGTACATTTTCCGGCCTCACATGAGTTGAATCATATTAAAGTATGTGTGTGACTCGCAACTGGAATGTTGACCGCGAAAGGTCAAATAACTGCATTTTAACGGACTTTGAAAAGCTTTCGTATCGCTCTCAATCATTTACCCAAAGAAATTTTTACAATAATATTGAGAACATCTTTTCGTTATTCTACCGCCCAAAGCTTAATCCATTTGAAGGTTTAGCACATGCTGAAAATTAACTTTACTCACAAAGTACTTTTACTGAAGAGAAATGTATGCTTTCGAAATTAAATTATTTTACACGCAAAGAGGAACGCAGTGCTTACAAAAATCGTTTGGTGAGGTCTTATGAGGTTAAAAAAGAAGATTTGAGTGTTGAAAAGACGAGATTGTGATTCGTTTTTGAATGCGAAGCCCTCAAACTTGTGCAATAATTTGCTGCTAAAAATGACGATTTTAACGGAATTTTGTTATTTGTATTTTTCTCTGAAATAAAAAGATATTTTGTCGCAAAAAATATCCAGTGATTTTAGTTATAGTCTAGCCTATCTAATATTAAAATAAGAAAGAAATCGAATTTTTCACACTTGCCGCGAAATTTAGAATTTGTCTGATTTTTACAGACAAGCGCTCTTAAGTGATATTCTTAACTGCAAGGATCGCTTTCATATTTGTTTCTTCAACCGCAGTTCATATCATATATTTGCAGTCATTTACTCACCATTTAGAGGGTTTACTTAAAACCAAGAGAATGACCAGCTCAGCGTGTAGAACGCTGCACCGGTATCGCAAAGGTGATGGATTCTAATCCCGCAGGGGCCTGAATTTTTCTCAGGTCTTATTTTTACTGCTATTTGAGTAGTGTTCATAACTGCTAGGATCACTTTCATAATCATTTCTTCAACGGCAGTTCACATACCGGTATATATGATTTTCATATATTTTCAGTCATTGGGCCTTTTCGGTGAGTGATGATTTTCTCAACCAGTATTGATCCGTTGAAATCTTTGCTCACGTCAGGCGTAAGTTTTTTTTCACTAAAACGGTGTTACTGTTCGTTTTAGAAGTTTTAGAAGTTTTGCATGAATAACGTACGCTAGTCACAGTCAAGACTTCCTTCTGTTTAACTTCGATCACGGAAAAGCGTATTAGTAAAGACAGGTCAGTATTAAAGAAACGAATGGCAATGTCAACAAAAGCATAAAAAACAAAAGGTGACGGCAATCCCATAGTTCCATAAGAAGTAAAATAAAGAAAAATTAACTGCTGTTGAAGAGAATACTTCTTCTGAGGCGAGAAACTCTTCTGAGGAGAAAATTCGCCTCTCGTTCTAAAGATGGAATCTCGTCAACATCATATGCGGTCTCCTTGTCGGCCGATTCTTCATCACTGCTTGGGGAATCGTACTCTGACATCCCATCTTCCTCTCGAGTTCAGAACGTTCTAGGCTGACCGGCTCACCCGGCTGAATTTCTCTCTGATAGAGGTACGATGAGAGAGTTCCAGCTCTCCTGTCTGATAGAACGCTGACGCACTGCAGCACCAAATGTTTGCCCCTAGTCCCTCATCTTCTGTACGCTTTCACGGTGGTGCCATCGGTACAGGTGGTAATGGTTAAATTACTGATATGGCTGACAGGATCATAGTACGTTCGAGCACAGCATACCGAGACTATAGTAGGCTGCCCAATGGTTTGTCCTCTCTAATCCTTCCTTGGCTGCGTTTCCAAAGTTTCTCGCGTAGTTCAACAACTCAGCAGGTTAAGAGAGTCATATCCGTATAATTCTGAGACTTACTGGAGGTTTTCAAGGCCGTATTAAGCATTTAAACAGACACAACAGTCTGAGATGACACGTTACCGTGTGGGCCACGAAGGGTTTTTGTTAAATTGGCAACCTCGCTTCTAAAAAGCAAGACTTACTCCTCTAATAAGCACCCAAGACTTAACTTCTCGCTAATGAACCAAGGAAGGTGAAGAAAATGTATTTCATAGCTCCTGAAAACGGTAATTTTTTCGAGAAAAAATAATCACTCGAGATGATTCTGTATTCACTGCGCAAACACCTCACCCTCATACAAGGGAAATAAGCAAAAGTGACAGGATAAAAGCGGATGAACCTTGCGTGGACTGGATTATTCAGTGTGTGCTGTACCACGGTATTCAAGTCTGAAAAATCTGCAAGCACAAAATGAAATCCAGACATGACATGTCGCATTGTGATGGCCTGAACAAAAATTTGGCAGATTAGTTTTATCATCCCAATTAATTATCATTTTCTATCTTAAAGGAAGTCAGTCGTACACCACCCAGAATCACCCTCCCCTCCCTCTCTACAGCAACTCCCTTAAATTACACCTCATGAAGCCACGGATGGTGAGAGCGGATTCATTTCGAAGTCAGTCGGTGACGATTTCATTGACATAACTTTTTATTGAGTGGCTGAGTAATTTTTCCAATTTGAGATGTCTGAAAAATGGCTTCTCGTCGATGGAAAAGATTCACGGCTCTAGATCAGTTTTACCGCTTTTTTCAGATTGTGTGCCATAGAAATGCTAGAATGAATACCCCTCATAATATCGGTCAGTTAGTACGTGTGCTATGATTGGTCAAAATAGCGCACTCAATTGCACTAAATTTCTAGCTAAACTCAAAAGTTTATTTGAATTGATATCTCCCACCCTTCATTTGAACCCAGAGATGTAAAAAAAGAATCTTGGTTACCTCCTTTTATTAGTCTGTATCGAGCCGAGCCACTACCGCTATCGAACACACTATAGACTTACTGAATCGTTGCAGCTTAACGTCAACTTACTTTCAGCACAAAGGTAAACACTACAAACAGTTACGCGGTACAGCTATGGTGTCTTCAGCTTCCGTTGTTGTAGCAGAAATTGTTAAACGTTAAAGTGAGAGACAAAACCAAGAAACACACTGTAAACCAAAAGCAAGCGAAGAACAAAACCAGAATTAGACACAAAACAAGTGAAAGGCAAAAGAAAAGTTTGAGATCAACATAAATAAACAAGAACCGGGAACAAAAAAAAAAAAATAATAATAACCATAAGCCTGATTGTAAAGCCGTTACGAACGAATCTTGTATTCGACTACACTCCATGCCAAGGGGAATATTACGTCGCAACCCGAGGTACGTCTCGTTTCTCCTACGCAATCGGCACCGTCATTTTTCGGTCTTGGGAGCAATCTCTTTCTCTGTCGCACACACATGGCGATCGTAATCGTTCGGAAAAAATCCAAATAAAGTCCAGACGAGTTTCACCAGTCTAGAAACGAATTAGGTCTATAATCCTTGAGGAACAACAAAACGTAATCGGATAAACACTGAAGAGGCCTACAGCGCTCAAATCGTTGTTTACCAATGTCGGTGTTTTTTTTAATTGCGGATACAAAAACGTATAAAATTTGAGACGATGGATCCGGGAATTCCGGTTTTAGCCCAGTTCATTTCCACTTTGTAGCCAATTAGTACCCAGGATGCATAGTGCGCTTGTAAGAATGGCGGATAAAGCAAGACGACAGTGCATCTGAAATAATGAGCTCAAACGAAAATGATTAATGAAGAATCTCGGGCTTGACGAAGCCTCTTGTGGAATGTAAAACAGAGGTGAGATTTTAAGCGACACATTGTGTTCAGTACGCCTAAGTAGCACTTGTAGTTAACACAAGTAAGTTCGTTTTAACAAAGTCAGGTTCAACATGTAAGACTTGGTTATGAAATGCCGGTACATGTAGTTGATAAGGTTTGTAGCTAGGGACTCATCTAGTGTATACTCACATTTATTTATGTAAGCATTGCTCGTATTAATCTTAGCCGTGACAAATTACCCAATCGGAAAGTTATTTGAAACCTAGAATAAAAATTGCATGGAAGGCACATAAGGTTTGGTTTGTTTATTTTTAATTAAGCTTAAATAATGCTAAGGAGTTACGTTTGTTTTTCTCCGCGGCAAAATAGCGATTACACATAGTTGCGGCTTAAAATGAATTTTTCAGAACAAAATTATCTTCAGGTTTCTTTTGTTATCGTTTTTTGCCTTGTTTTGCTCTGTTGTATTTCGATTTACTTTCCAGCAAAGTGCAACTTATGATTAAATTAATCAAGTGTAGAATAGATTCTTTGGTTCACCACTAAAAGGAAATAAGCAAAGTTTTAGTGAAAGACATATTTCTTTTTGATGACAGCTTAGCAAATGATCAGTGTGATAAAGGTTTGAAAAAGTATTGTTGAAGATCAGCCACATGTCAGTTGTCAAAGCACTAAGGTGGTGTGATCTCTGGGAAGATTTCTTTGCCACTGCACTTTAGGATTACAGAGAGTAACTTAACTCTTCAATAAGTGTCTTCTTCTGAGTTTCAAATTTGGGAAAGGATACAATTTTGCCTCCTAATATGACTTACTTAACCCTTTACACCCTAACATCAGTATGCATATTCTCCTTACTGTTCTTTATATGATTCCTAAGGTGCTGACAAGGAGAATTTGGTTACTGATCAAAAGCTTCTTTCATTGATGATCATTTCCTTTATTCTCATGACCTTGATGTGTGATTTAGGGGTGATTTATGTAATGAGAAATTAGATACTGGTCACTCCTAATGTTTGAAGGGTCAAAGAAAAGAAGGAAGCTGTAAGAAATAAATGAAAAGTACTGTTGTTGCCACAAATCACACTGACAATTCGTTTACATTTTCTTTCCATTGCATTTTCATTGAGTTCTTTTGTTTTCAAGTCTGTTACTTTCTTCAATTTTCTGTTACTTTTTTTGCTCAATTTACCTATGTTTATATCATTCATATAAGTTCTTTACTGTAAATTTTATTCATTCTGATTTACAGTTTAACTTTGCTGGATCATTTTTCTGAATGGCATTAAATGGTTCTCTATTGTCTTTAATCAGGATCTTGTACAACATTTGTTTGTGTCTTTCGTTCTCCTTTATTTTGTTTTCTTGTTTGTTTATTTTTGAAAAAACTTTTTATTTGTAGTTTTATTTTAGCAACCACTTTGATTATTCACCTTGCTTTGATTCTTCACTTTTTTTATTTTGTTTGGAAGGATATTAATCCTTTAACTCTTAAGATCTCAGTAGTAATTCTCCTTCCTGTCTGCCATATAGTTCTTGTGATGTTAATTTGGAGAATTTGGTAGAGGATCAACTAATAATCCCCTAATTAATATTTTTCTTTATTCTCATCACTTGTCTGCTTGATATTGTAATGACATTGTAAGGAGAAATTCTGTCTTGGTCACTCATGGGAAATAGAAGGTAAAAAAGTGTTTCTTTTTGTACCATTACAAGTAATTTTGGCCATCACAAGCACCTCTGAGTCTGAGATTCCCACTAACCACAAAATTTTCCTTTTTTTTCTCTTTTATTTATCTTTTTAAACCAATGATTAGTAGTAAGTCTCAGACATCATGCAGTTCCCCTCTCTAATTTTCCCCCTTGCCTACAATTCTGATTTTCTTTTGGGCAGTATATAATGGATGACAACCCAATTGGTAGCCTTTGACAACCCATGGCTTTTGTTAGAGAAAAGAATGCTTATGTCTGAGAGGTTTGGTTTGTAAATTATATTACAGCTTCCCTCTTGCCATGCCAAATGGAGGCTATTATGTTTATTATCTTTTAAATACTTTTCAACACATGGGAAAAATGTTTATGAACAGCTTACTGTTTATAGTGTGGGAGGTTCACATTTCAGTGTTCTCTGAAATGATTTTATGAACAAAAGTAACATGTAACCTCTTCTATAACAACCACACAATGCTTTTCATCCTGAATTAAATCCTTAACACAGAGTTTTCCATATTGGATGTACATGTAAGGTTTGGAAATTGGGAAATATCTCTTGAGGTATATCCTTGGACATCCCCCAGTTTTTAGGTAGAGGATATTCTGTCATGTGATGGGTTTAGACCAATTGCAGACAAGCAAATATATGCGTTGGATTATAATGGCATTTATTGATTATGAATAATTTATTGTAAAAGTAAGGTAGCTGAAGTATTGTAAGTGTAATGTGTGGTGTTGTAATTAAGAGTTTGTAAAATATGAAGAACAGAGAGAAACAAAGACAGAAACCAACTTAGGCCACTGCAAAATACAAGAAACCAAATTGCTGTTTTTGTCTCTAATTGCTTGATTAGATAGTGCTAATACTTAAGTCAATCACATACCAAGGTCATGGAAAAGTTTAGAAATATTATATTGTTTTTAGGCTCAATCCAATTTATAAATAGCACTGTTTATAATGAGTAAAAAGATCATTATAGCATTCAAATCTGTCCCAAATTGTCTCCTCTTAACCAACTACCTGAAATCTTGATCCTTTTAGCTCCAAGATCTGAGAATTGACTCACTCAACTGAAAACCTTACTCAGTTTGTTTTAGGTGTTGCTGGGAATATGCCTGAGATTGTTTTAACCCTTTAACTCCTAGACGTGATTCACATGTAACTTCTCCCCACAATATTCATCCACTATCCAGCAAACAGGTAATGAGAGTACTCAAATGTATCAGGTAGAAGTTTTTATCTTGATCTAACACTAAATTCTTACAACTACTTTACATGGAAATGTGTACCAGCTAGAAAGGAGAATTAACAATTAGATCCTAGGAGTTAAAGGGTTAATGCTCAAACAAAAATTTTTCTTCAAGGTCTTTTAAATATTTTATTTTCCTAATTGTTGTTTTTTTTTCAGGCCCTTCTTTATGGAAGCTGTGTGTCCCAGAAAGACAACATTACCAAGCATGCCTGTGATAAGGAGTTTCAAGCACTTAAAGGCTGTACGAGACAAGCAGTAAGTTTTCTGGTAGACTGATCAGGCTCCCTTTTTTTTCCTGTGTTTAATCAGCTTGGATATCATGTTAGATTTTAAACCACAAACTCAATTATCATGACAAGATAGTCAAATGGGGGCAGAAATGTGTCCTTTCAGAGAGTGGGGTGATAAAAAAGAAAATCTTGACTTGGCAAATACTTCTCATGCAACACATTCTTTGCCATACTTTTCAGTATTCAGAGTTTGTTTCAGTTCAAACTTTGTTAAACATAAGCAGTTAATGACTGACTTCAAGGGATACAGTGAGTTTTCTTTTCCCAAGACTCTTAAATGTTCCTTGAACTGAAGCCAAAGGGAACAATTAGGGTCAAATAAAAAATGGCTTTTGAGTTGGGAGGTATAACATCGTGATTTTAAACAATTGCAAAAGAATTTGTAGTACTTACAATGTACCTACTTAAACATATACTCTCAAACTAACTCTTATACTCTCAAATTAGTCAGAATTAATCAGAATTAATCAGGTTCATCCTTTTATCAGTGGGTACTGTCCCACAGTGAGAGAGGGATGGGGTTTAACTTTTCATTCTCAAATTGTTGGTGTATTTTTTTATTATTTTCCTCCTGATTTTAATTAACAGTCATCAGCAAAAGCTAGGGACTCAAGATGAATAAGAGACTACAGTAAGTCACTTAGACATAGGACTGCTGTGCTTTTTCTACTTAAATTCAAATACTACTTACCTAAAATAATGTAATAATATTCATTATATACTGAAACAGAATGTGTCATTCTTGATTAGTCTATTGTGAATGAAAATAACTTATTAAGTTCAATACAGGATTTCCATACTACACACTGGCTTGAAATTAAAGCTTTTAACCCTTTCACTTCCAAGATCTGATTGTAAATTCTCCCCTCTAGCTGCTACACATTTCCTTTTAAATAAGTTACAAGAATTTGGTGTTGAATCAAGAAAACAACCTCTACCTGATAAGTTTAAGTATTCTCCTTACCTCTTTGCTGGATGATGAATGGATTTTATAGGGAGAAGTTACATGTCAATCACTTCTGGGAGTTAAAGGGTTAAAGATAACTAAACAACAATAAACTTTTTAGTAGTTAAAAGAAAACATTAAAATTTGATGTGTCCATCCTCCTCTGCATTCTAATGAATGATCAAATCAAACAATATAATTATCTTAAGGCATTTTCCAACTGGTTGAAAATGTTTTGAGAAATGTGCACCAGGAATGTACAAAGAGCAGTATTTGTATGAGGTTTTGTTTAGAACATATCATACATAAAAACATATTAAACAGCTCTTACAGTTCATAATTTATGGTTACTCATTATATGTTTGGAAAGTTTCCCAAAAAGCACTCCAACAGCTGGTTCATTTACCAAAGCTTTGTAAACATCATTGATGCCTTTGCATTCAGAGATGCACTTGAGCTCATGGGATTTCCCTTACAAATACATGTGTGATTAAATTAGATTCACAGAATTGATTGATAGAAAAAAAAATTAAATTCATCATATTTGGAAGATGATGCTCATGTAACTGTTATGCTGTTACATACATTTCCCATCTGCTCCCCTGTGTTCACATGTGTCAATTCCTGCAAGAACACTCTGTCAGCCAAGGAAATCATAGAAGCACAATGGTATTCTAGAATCCTTAATCTATACACATGCATTCCCTATTGTCTGTTTTTAACCCTTTACACTCTAACATCAATATATATGCATATTCTCCATACTTTTCTCTGTGTTCTGACAAGGAGAATTTGCTCAACAATCAAGAGCTTTTTTTTGTTGGTGATCATTTGCTCTGTTCTCATGACTGTAATGTTTAATTTAGGGATGATATTGTAAGGAGAAATTAGTTCCTTGTCACTATTTGGGGTTTGAGGATTAGAGAAAGTTAGTGTTCAAATTATAGAAAACCTGGTGTGCCTGGCCTTTTTGTTTACTCTGCAACAAGATGTTTTTAAAGTAAGGATTCTTATCAGTAAGAAATTTATCATGTACTGTTTTAATTTTTTATCTCTCTAAAGATTTCCTCTTGTTTGATGATGTATTTTTGTTGCAGGCAAAGAAGATTAAAGTGTAGAGACTTGAAAAGAGAGAAAAACTGCACCTGTTGCCGCAAAGTTCAGGAACAGAAGATGTCACAGGGAACCCACTCACTTTTTGTCTGTGATAAAAAATGTAAGGAGACATTTAGGCTTGTGGAAACTTAAAAAGAATGTAATGGAAGTCCCTGTGCTCAGTTTGAGTGTCACGATTTTTATAGTTTTTAAATTTGTTTTGTTTTTTCAGGTACTTGGAAATCCAACGCCATTGTAGAATTGATGAATTAAAAGAAAATTCTGAGTGTAAAGCTTATTCTAAAATGGTGACCATTTTATGATTCCATTTTTAGTCACCCCAGATATGGTAACGTCATTTCCTGTGTAAATTTCCAGCTTTTAAAAAGTGAGATTTTATTTTAAAACTGAAATAGTAGCCAATGTGCTGGGTAGTTGAACTCATGAACATGTTCTACCACAGAAATATCAGGCATTGAAAAGATTACAGGGTATATGATCATGAAAAAGTCAAGTTTCATCGTTTGGTGGCTTGTTATTGAACTTTTAGTTGAACTGTTAAAGGCCTGTTTACCCAAACAAAACAAAACAAAACAAAACCAAAAAATCATAAGTGTCCCCCCCTCCCCACCCCTCCGGGTATAAGCCCACCTCTCGCTTTTCTCGTTTAGGGAGCGGGGCCGATGTTAGCCTTGTCACGCTCTCGGTTAATGGAAATGAGCGAAAGACCTGCCGTGGGATCAGGAAATCGTGACCACCGACTTTAACTTGCCCGGTCCTTCGCTTGTCTCCAATCCACTGACTGAGAGTCTCAAAGAGGTTTCTTTTTTGGAGAAAATTTGTCTGTTCAACTTATCCTCGGACAATCGTGAAAATGACAAGTCTCACCATTTTAAACGTAAGGAATGGAATTTACTTACTACATAGATATAGGGATCAGAGAAATGCAACTGTAAAGTAAGGCAAAGACCTCAACACGTGATCGCGTGACAGTAAGGAAATTTTATTTCCGTTGTCAAGGTCGTGATTATTTTGAATTAAGCGAATGTCACGATTACATATTCGAAGGTCATTGAAATAACAGCTCAAGTCAGTCCTATAAGGGGAACGATATGAATTGCTGCTGCGTTGAAAAGTCATCAGAATTCCGACGTCGTACGTGGTATTAAACAAAACGAAATTGTTGGTAGAGTTCTTGTAGGTTTGTAAGTAGTTTCTTTATCGGCTATCACATTCCTCACCTATTCAAACATTTTTCAACTTTGGAGAATATTACTACGCTATCTTTTCGTAATATTTGTATGATCTCTCTCTCGAAAATTTATTTCGATTTAATTACTCGGCCATTTGTTACCATAAATAACATTTTTACTATAGGCCCTTGTTGTAGTCCTTGTTCTCTTGGAAAAATTGTCGCTACCTAAATCTGAATAACCTGCAACCTGAGTAATAAGTAAACAGGGTAAAAATAAGGAGACCCACAGTACTCAATTTACGCAACGTTAAACTTGGGGATGTAAGCGTCTCGTGGGCTGTTTTCACTTTTTGTAAAATGAGTAGGCTAAAGATTAGACAAGAATCCAGCACCAAACAAAGTACGTCACCAAAAGGACGGCGCCTACAGCGAGAGCAGATTGACAAAGCCGTGTCTTGCGCGAGAAATACTGAGTAACCACATGGCTTCAATTGCATAATCAGTCATAATTTATGCGTCGTACTCTTTGCGGCACGGTGCTGTATTTGGCATTCACAGGACCCCAGGTAAGTGAGGTAACCCACCAAGCCATCATCGAAATTAGCCTGTGTTTACATTCAGTCTTACATCCCCGGGATCCCGGGGTGAAGTTTCTCGAGATTGTTGTCGTGCTTGAACTGAGGGAGTTAAGATTTCATTACGGCGACGTGTGGTAAAACTTTGCCATTTTGTTGAGTTCAAATTAAAAACGCGACTAAATTGCTGTTGAAGTTTCATTACTCAAGAGGAAGTCGGTGTTTAACATTTTAGTTCTGTATGGGACGGCTAGGAAATTTACAAAGTTTCAAAACACACGTGTTTCGCTGTTATTTCGTTCATTTCTTCGCTTTGATTTACTTTTATAACAGATTCACTCCACTAGATTACAAATAGTCAATACTGAGCTTGAAGTACTCGTTGCTCGCCATCTGTATTTTTCGAAAGTGCTCGCTGCTCGCGAGAAGAATTTGACAACTTCTTGTGCTCGCAAAAATAAACAAACTGCTCGCATGCTCACAAAGACCATTCGATACCCCTAATTATCGATTGCCTTGTAAATTTGGGGGAAAGTTATATTACTGTAAGCGCTGATTATTCCATGCATTGCTGAGATCATGGTGCTGTAGAACCTAAAGCAACATTCTTATCGAACCCCCAAAATAAAGTTTCCAATTGTTGTTTTCTTGCCCGTAGACATGTACACTTTTGTATAGTTACGATAACGTTTCACGGTTTGATGTCTTTTCTTGACACCCTTTGTCATTTGGATTGTTTTCCTTTTCATGCGATACATTGGAAAACTAATATTATAGAACCTCGAATTAAATCTAAGAGGTCACAGTTCACATTGGATAAATTAGGCTGAAGAAAGCTCAAGTTGGCCAATTTGCATCAAAAGTCTGTATGCTTAGAGAACCATTCTGTAAGGCCAGACTCTTCACGAGGGGTCGATCAACGTGACTGCTGGGGCTTGCCATTTTAACCTGTAAACACAATAATCAGAACACTGTGATTAAATGGCAAAGGAGGACAATAGAGTGCATGAATTGCGTTTGATTATTGAGATGGGAGCCAGCGATGAAACATGAAACTATGGAAGTAAAAAACTTCATGCTGTGTGTTAAACGAGCAAAGTTACCAATCGAACAACAAAAGAGGTGACTGTTGTCAACTCGGTATTAAAAAGAAGATTGAAGATCTTTACTAACAAATATCACTATATAACAGAAATTACATTAAATTGGAGTAATGTAATGAGCTGTACCTTGCACGGGTTGAAGGCTGACATAATGCACCTCATGAATATGTCCCAGCACAAGAGGTTTGCTTTCGTCAACTGGACAATATGGTGTAATGATTACATCATTGCTATGGGATAGACTGCTGACCACACGAATGCACGTTTTAAAGTAGTTTGCTGCGGCACACAGAATCACGTGATCACCCCAAGCGCCATCTTGTTCCATGTGTACTAGGTATTCAGTCCACGTTTGATGTCCATGTACAAAGTCAAACAGATCTGTTCCATCCGGCTGTAAGAAAGATCAGTTAAAGAAGGAAAATTAAAAGTATTGTTGATAGGAACTTAAGCGCGTGGAGTACAAGTCAGGGAGTAATTTTATGAGAATGGTACGAGACGAACTGTAATTAGCAATTTACTGTATAGTAACAAGTTTTGTGATTGAAGAGTCTTTCAGAACGTCCGTGTATATTCCAAAATACTTTGCAAACAACAGGAAAACAACAAGAAAGATCCATCATTAAGAAAACGACCAGAATTCTGTCATCTGATAGAGGTTTAAAGGGTGCTTTTTTGACACTCAAATATTCAAATGACTAAAACCGTGGAGGGCTGCTTTTCTGGACAAAACATCAAGCAACATATGAATTTAACTATAACCAACGTCACTGTGTGGTTTCTTAAATAATAAAGTTAAATATTTCAAGTTCCCTTTTCCACCAAGGGTACAAGCTGGTATCAGAGCTCCTGAAAAAAAAAACCATCATTCTATATAGGAAGACTAACAGAACTCCTGGTCACTTCACGCTGTGAACACTGGAATAGGTTCTGGTGGTGTTGGCCAAGTGGCCTGTATTATCACTGAAACTTTATCACACTCTTAAAATAACTTCACGTGACATACTCTGTTAGACATACTAACATCAACTTACAAGTTTTGGGTCACCCCTGAGGTACTGAACCAAGATTTGTCTTAATTCGCCATGTGGGATTTTGATTCCCCTAACAATTTCCAGTTGTTCGGACAAGGCATAGAACATGCAATTTCCTGATCCTTGATTGTCAGATATTCTGAAGCCCCTGTCTGATGCAATATTCCTCAGCCCCAACGATAGATCTGTTCTTCTCTTGACTTTGCTTGCATTTAGTTGCATCTGCTGAAGTTCCTGGATGATTCGGTCGAGAGAACCTAGAACATATAACGTTTTCATTAATCTAACTGCATAAAGAAAGAAAAAAGCGAAACAATCGTCTGCTGGAAATTAACAATTCCCAATCTAGTAAGAGAAACTTTCAGGGTAAAAAGGAAAAGAGCTTCAAGCTCCAGACTTCCGCTGTTTGGTCCAACAACTCAGCCTTAAAAAGGAAGCTGTAGCTGTCAATTAAGTTACTTTTTAACTTCTATTTCTGTCTGTGAATGAATACACTAATAATCAAGAGAGAAGAAGCAGAGAAGAAAAATTAGCGACAAGGTCTACACTCTGACATATCTGTGTAACTGGAAAACGGAATCCTCGAAAAAAAGTACGGGCTTCAAAAATGTACAGATGTATTTCCTGTACCACATGAATATGTGATTATTCCAATGTTGTTTCAAAAGACAATTGTATCGTGAATAGAACATAAACTGGTTTTGATAGGAACAGTATTTAAACTTTGGTTTTGTTTTGAGAAAAAGCAGAAGAAATGCCCATGTCTCCCTGTTTCAGACAATTTATGATAGTTTCCAATTGCAATGGGATGAAAACTTCAAATGACCCAAAGAAATGAATAACACTAAGCCGTCCGTCCAGATCAGAAAGTATAAGACAATCAAATTTCTTCTACACGTCTTACGTTTGCGACTGAAGTGTGCAGGGGTATAAATAAAAACATAAGTACATAGTGTCTCATAAGTAAAAGTACCTTACTATAAAGTTTTTACAAAGCATAGCTGGCCTGAAGTCAAAAGTTAAGGAAAGAAAATTGCTGAATCTCCTTGTTACCTGTCTGTACTTCTTAAAGGATGTCAATTATCATGTATTATTAAATTCATTTACTCACTTGGAGTCAGTAATGTATCAACTGTTAGTTGTTCGGTTGACGTGTCAACAACTTCGACCTGCCGAGCTCTGAAACTTGTGTCTCGTCTTTTAGAAGCTAAAAAGATAGAAAGAAACTTTTGTTTTAATATTACAGCAATCAAGAACAGAATAAAACAACTGATTACTATTCATGTTTAACATCTATTTTATACGAGGTGTTCATACTTTCCGCCACAGTTAATAAGAGATCGAAAGCCGAGTAGCCCCCTAAAACACTTTTTGAAGGATATTCAAAACAATCTCACCATGAACTATGTCCCACATCTTCTCCACAAGACTGTCACACTGATTCTCCCAGCTAAACTTCTCTTCATATGAACTCCTCAGTTGTTGAATATCTTGAAGTCGATCTGATCTCTCCTTCTGTCGGACACCAGCAATTGCCTTTGCCCACTCCTTAGGGTCCTCAGACTCCACCACGAATGATTTGCCTGATGGTAAAGTGCACAGTGCTTCACCAAATCCCGAGTTTCCACTGACAAGAATGGGAAGACCAGCAGACAACGCTTCTAATGCTGTCAGACCAAACCCCTCTGTTCTGGAGGGCATGATGCAGAGATCAACTTCATAAAATAATTTTTTCAAGCTCTCTTTGCTTTTTATGAATTTTCTGACGGTCAGTTGCCTTTTATCAATTCCACTCTTCAGCAAATCCTCTGCTACCTCATCCTGTTCACTGTCAGGTGCACCCACGAAGATGAGACAGTAAGACCTGTCTTTTAGTTCAGTTATTGCTCTAGCAGATATATCGTAGCCCTTCAAGCTGAAGTCCTCTGAGTCACCACGGCCAAACGTCAGTACCTTGAACTTCTTACGCTCGTTAGGGGCTTGTTTTACGTCAGAGAACTCACGGAATATTCCAGGAGTCAGTTGAAGGATGTCGTCCTCACTCTTGCATGAGCCGAGCTGAACGGAGAAAGCCTCTGTTAGCTTTGGTCCAACTGCCAACACAGCATCTGCCAACTCACACAACGCCACTTCCGTTAAATTCTTATCTTGACCCTTGGAAATAGCCTTGGGATAGTTTTTGTGTATTGCGAGTTCTTCAGGTGCAGTGTGCACCACCTGTATCCACTTGCACTGGTGCGATTCTCTAATAAATTGGGCTTGTTTACCAAGCTTTGCTCCATGACCCAGTACTATGTCAATGTCCAGATCTCTCGGTGGGGCACTCAGCCAGTCAAGGGGGTCGGCATAGCCTGGGCGTTCTTGTGCCTCTCTGAGGAATACATTGTGAATTCGAGCAATTCTCCTCTCTTCTTCAGAACAGGCAGACTGTGGGACAAGGAGAGTAACATCCACGTCAGAGTGTTTGGCCAACAGAATGGCAAGCTGTCTGTTGATGGTGGACAAGCCACCCATTGACGAACTCCACTCACTTCCCAGGAGAGTCGCCTTCAATGCTGTGGCAGACTTCATTAAATTTGTTTCACTTGTTTCATCATGTGATTTAGCAGCTACATTTGACGAGGACAAACCCTGAGGGAAAAAAGGTCATATAAGGTTATGATAATTAAATAAAAAAAAACTTTGGATGTGGTTATACAAATTTTTATTGACCAATACTTTACCGAAGAAAAAAAAAAAGGATAAAATTAAAAAACTATTTTACCTTGTTAGAAATTCTCAGACTTATATTTAGAACTGAAGAAAATCTATCAGGGCTCCCTTTCTCGACACTGATAACAGCCCAATTGATATTAGCATCAAGTTAATTAGGGGAGCGAAGAAAAGATGAAACTGAGGCTAGAAATTTTTGCTTGAGAGATCATTATAATTAATTATACCTGGCTTCTTCTTTTCAAGAACCATTTCTTCAATCCACAAACTGGTTCTACCATATTGCAAAGTTTTCGCGTACAGATGTCCGGCCGACCTTCGTTTGCATCAATGAGATGGAAGCAGTCCTTGTGTGTGCAAGTGGTTTTCACGTGATCTGAGCATGCACGACCTGTTTCTTCTACCCCTGGATGACAATAAGGACATGCAACACACAGCCTATACTGCAGTCCCCTCGGGTATGGCATTTCTTGTGACAAATTCTTTAGGGTGTCTTCAAGAAATTCACGAACAAGAGTCGCTAGTTCGACGGAGTTCTGTCCTTCAACCTGATCACTTTGTGCTTTTCTCTGTCTCAAGGTTACCTTCACAAATCCTGTTTTGCATATGAGGACAAAATCATGAACATCTTTCCCAATAATGAACCGTGCTCCATTTTGGTACAGGGTGGGTTGATCCATGCCCCATGTCTTTGAACACCAACGAATGGATCGCGAGACAAGCTGCAAGAAGAGACCATGAGGGACAAAGCCATGGACAAAGAGGAGATACAATGGACAAGGGTCAGTTAATGATAATTCCATGTTACAGAGTTCTACAGGCGATGACTTCAACTGAGCCGGTACAAAGTACTTCTTGTCAGTTGGGGAAGCTGAGAACTTAGCGATCAAACCAAATCGCTCCATCATGTCAAGGATGTCTGCCTTAACAATTTCTCCCATAATAAAGCTGGAGAACACATGATCAACATGTTTCATGCTAAGGATGCCACTTGCTTCAAGTTCCCGCCAGTACTCAGTAAATAAAGGAGTCTACAAAATATATAAATGACAGCAATTCCAGATTAGAGAAGTCCACTACATGTTCCTTTTGAATTTTTTCTGCGTACATGTACAGGAACTAGAAAAATTTATTTCAATCAATGTACCGAAATGGTCAGAAATTACACTCCTAATGTGCAATTTTGTATCTTGGGCTGCTCAGAGGTGATTATCAGTTGTTATTCACCACCACAGAAGCCAATTAGCACATGCAAAAAGAACTATTCGCTTGTGTGAATACAGTAATTGTGAGCGGTAGCGAGTCAATGCAAGTCTATTGTAAAGTAAAAAGGCTCAATCAATTTATGACCTAAAAAGCTGCAAAGGTACATGAAATAACTTAAGGTCAGCAGTTGCAAAGATCAGACTCACAGCTGTTGCATTAGTTGCCTATTTATTAAAAAAGGAAGTGTCACTCTCATTTTCTGTTGGTCTAAATTAATGAACATTTTCCAAGTAAGGCCTTTCTAAAATGAAATTTGTTTCATACCTGTTTATTGAAACGTGGAATGGTTATCAGCTGTTTGAACAGATCAATCAACCACTGAGCCTTCAGTACAACTGTACTGCGGTGTTTGATTATCATTCCAAGACCATGGTAAAAACTGATCATGGACTCAAACTCTTTTTCATCTTTCATGAAACAATGATTCCTTGCATAGAGCTCAAGTTGTTGCAGATTTCTGTGATAAATCTGTTTAGCCACCAAAGCTTCAATCACCTTTTCAAACAAAAACCATCTAAAAGGAAACAGAATACTTGAAATATATGTTAAGGGTTTAAAATTGGATATTGACTTCAGTCAGACATTTACTTATTTGTAGTCTTCCAGTGTTAATTAATCTATATCCTTGGTCTAGCTTTCCCCAGACTTTTGGACAACTCAAATATGGTTATATTTTTCCCACAAACAATCTCAATTCAAAGCTGTGCCTTTTCAAATATCCATCTCACATTCACACCTCTTCAAAAGACAGTATTGTCACAATGTCATGAATGAGAGTTTTGTCTGTTTGCACTTAAATGACTGCTGTGTATTTGTACAGTCTGATGTTTTAAGAATTTGGATGGACTTCAAACTAGTGGAGGTAAGATGATTTTGTTTTCATACAAATTTACATGCATATAGAGTTATACTCAAAACACTGACTGCTCTTCAAAGTACTATTCATGACTGTTTGAGTCAAAAATTGATTCCATACTCCATGAAGTGAGGTTTGCCAGATAAAATGTTATTTTCATTTACCTGACTGGTATTTTCTCCCCCATATAGGGCTCCTGCCTCAACACCTCCAGAATTTTGTTCTGCAATTCTTTTATTCCATCTGCTTTTCCTTCTTCCTTGCCTGGATATGTTTAGAAAATGAATTTAAAGCACAATGTAACACAGAAACATGTGCTTACAATGAGAATAGTCTGTATCATTCATGTGTGATTGCAGATATTTTACAGCTGACAACAAAGCTATGATGATAAACTCTTCAACTCTTCAAACCATCTTCTGTTCCTTAATTCAAACTTTGAAATTAATGGATCTGTCTGCAAAATTTATAGGCCCCAGTATGGTAATGCTGGTACATAAAGTAGCTGAAAGCTAAGAAGAGTGCTGCCAATAAGAAAAATTAACAACCCTAAGTAGCTTCCACTATTAAACTCATTCAACCAGGGCAGTATCGTTCCCTCACCACTCCCACGAAAACATTCCACGTGTCTGGCAACCTTTTAAAATTATAGTGATACAAAGCAGAACTACTTGATGACATGTAAATGTGAGTCAGATAATAATTATTGTATGCTCAATGCTTCCCAGCCATCTACCAAATGGGCCTTTGATTAAAGAAGAAAAAATGGCTACAAATTAAGTGTTCTTGAAATTGGTGCAAAGACAAGCTAGTAAGCAATTATAAAACCATCAATTACTGCAAGTGTTGTGAAGGATACAGTAAGATATAGAATATTTTACCTGTTTTATGTTTTCCTATCTGCTTTTGAAACTTCTGGATAAATTCCTTAATCAAGTTTGGTCTCTCAGTGTTATCAATGCAGAATAAGGGTCTGACCACATGCTTCTCATATTCCATACCAGAAATTCTCTCCTGTATTTGTTTCTTTATTACTTCTATGTCTTCAACTGGTTTGTCA